>NW_010141483.1:70325-89467 GCF_000699245.1 Pterocles gutturalis | reverse complement strand
CTGCAGGCTGCGGGGCTGCTCTGTGCACAGGCTGTTGGTCAGTGTGTGCACATCCCCCCCACCACCACGTTTGGGGCTGTGCAGGGAGGTGCTCCCTGTTAGACTTGTTTCCCGGTGTAAGGGCTGACAGCCAGAGAATTTGGTGGCTGGGAGGTGACCTTCACTTCTCTTGAGGAAACTCCCATATCAAAGAGTTTTCTGTGTAGCTGTTCTTCTGGACAGCAGCCCACCCTCCGCTTCTTGAGCAGCGCTGTCTTTTCATACTATATGGGAGCTAGTGACTGGTGTGGTAGGGCACCACTGGAAAAAAATCAGTTATAAATGTGAATAATCTGAGCTGATTCTTTCAAAGTTCACACCCCACGAAGCTGCAGAGCAAAGCCAAGTGGATGGGAGAGGGATGTTTCATAAGAATCAACTGGCTGTTGCAGAGCAAGAGGGGGGGAAAGTGATCCCCTCAAGACAGATATCATTGCCAGACCATATTGGTAAGATTGCAAGTTACGAATACAACTGAAGCCAGAGAATTTGCCAAAGGAAAGAAAAAATGACAGAAAACAGATGCAAAACAACAAAAAGATGCCAGAATAAAATGAGTCTTAGGCCAGTGCTGGAACACACCGCAATCCCTCACCATTCAGGATGATTTAAATGGATGGAAAAGGGATTAAAGTCTAATCCAGCAGTTGCTCCATTTGAATTAATCTCATAGGAGTCAGTAGGATATGTATATTTAGAGAGGGGGGAGAGAGAAGAAAGAAAGCAAGAAATTGCAGGATCAGGCCCTGAATATAATCTGAGGAGACTTGAAACAGAGCTACACTGGTTTTAAAAGCTGATTATCTGATCCAAACCCTTCCAGATATTTAAAACAGAAAAGGCGGCATTGCTAAATAAGCAGTTCTTTCTGAAATACTGAACCCCAAGTCTCCCTGACAATTTTTGGCTGCAGGGGAGGCAGTACCCGTCTCCCTCACACTGGCTGGGGCCCTCTCCAGCACTGCAGTGCCTTCCTTGGCTGTGATCTTGCTTTCAAATGCCACTGATTTTCTGGGACAGTCTCGACTATGAGGAGACTGTCCCACTGGGTCTTGGGTTTCCTGAGAGCTTGAGTGATTAAAGAGATTCTTCTTCCTTTTGAACTCAAACATTTTCCAGAGCTGCCTTCTCTTCCCTGAGTAACACTATCAATCTGAGGCAAGGCACTGAAATATCTACACCAGCACTGCCAAAAGCAGCCTTGCATATTTCCAAGCAGTTATGCAGATTTTAGTAAATCACCTAAGTGTAAGCAAACCACTTCAGGCAGGGCAGAAAAAGACAAATCCAAATGCTGGGGACGAGGAGCGCCCAAGGATGCTTGTGTAGACACACTGGAAGGGAAGACAAAATAAAGTGCTAGCCCCAGTTCTTAACACACAGTATCAGCAGCTTGTTTCTGAATGTGTGGGTGCCCTTCACATGGTGCAGGTGGGTGTATCTGAGGCAGGAACCAGCTTACAAAAAGGGAATCCTATAAATTGCAGCCCAGCACTGCAGTCCAAGAACTATGTACTAATTTTAGCAATTCTGACTATCAACAGTGCTGGTTTTATAGCTCTCCAGCAGCCCTCAGCATCTCCAGAGGGACCGGCAGTTCCTTGAAGAATTGAGACTACTCTCAAGGATATTGTAATATTTAAAAGAAAAAAAAAGAAAAAAAAAAAAGAAACCACCAACACAGCACCATTGAGAGCTCAGCTTAGTCCTCCTTTTTTTTCCAAGTAACAAAGTAACCCCCTTACATTGGTGCATCAATATGTAAAAAACACCATAGACAACAAACTCTAGGAAAAAAGGAGCCTTTTGAGGAGTCAGAGAAGTTCATATTACAGTACTTACATGTCTGCTGGGAACTGAGTGGAGGAAGCGAATGGGATCACTCAGGGACAAAGAAAAATTACAAGATAAATGTGACTAGGAATAGGAGGCTTTATTTCCCATGTCAGAAGCAAATCAACAAACACACACTCCTACCTTTATGGAGGTAAAGGAAGAGATGAACACTGAATGGCAAAGGCACCTTTTCAAAGATTTTTAGCTCAGGTGAAATGAATGAAAAATTCCAATGGCCCCCAAAAGTTAATACTTACCCCTGAGTTATCTGAGCTGGGTGCATGCGATATATCCACCAACAGTGCAGAGCAGATATTGGGACCTTGGGATACAACCAGTGACAAGAGCCCAGTACACTGGTAATGCCGCTTCGCAGGCAACAGGGGTCACAGCTGCGATCCCAGAGTGCCAGGGCAAGCCAAACACTGAGGCCTGGGCTTGCTCTTCAGAGCTATTTTGAGCATAAAAAAACCACCTACCTTCAAACATCACTGTCTGCATTCTCATTTTTCCAGGAAAATGTTGCCAATTATATTACCCTACCAATATCAACTGTGCATTTGTGTCTGTTTCTGTACAGCTTGTGCACTGGAAATGTGTTTTGGCTTCAGTTCAAATCCACTTCAGTGCCCCCAAAGAGTTCTTCATTGTTATAAAGGCTTGCTGAGATTGTTTCCAGTTTATACACAACTGTTTCTAAACCCTGGGACCTGTGCTTTTGGTTGTCTATTGGGGAAGAGTGGCAAAGATTAAAGAAGTGCCTGCCTTTGGCTGCATACCTTAAAATAAAACAGCCGTGGTTTTCAGAAACCTCTTTTAAGGTGTAGTAAATCCGACTTTCTAAATGCCCAAGGCTGTGTTTATCTAAAAGTATCTTGGGGGAGATTGCTATGTCTATTAATCTGTTTTCCTGTTTCCTTACCTCAGGGCTTAAAGGCTACATAAACCAACCAGCTAGAAGGCTGTTAGGGAAAGTCTCTGCAGACAAGTATCTCCCTCTTCTTTCTGTTCTTAAGCAACGCTGTTCTGGTACAGGGAAATCATTAAAGACTGTTATAAAGCCGGAGCAGTAGATGAGGGTGATATGATAGGGACAAACCAGCATGATCTCTGTCTTAGAAGAAACCTCAAACCTGTTCAAGGCCTTTAAAAGAGTTAACAAAACGGTGGATAACCGACAACCAGTGGCTATGTTTTATTTAGACTTTCAAAAGGCTTTTGATAATGTTCCTGAGAAGCAACTATAAAGGAAACTTAGTAACCACAAGGTGAGAGGTAAAGTCCTGCATGGATAAGGGAGAAAAAAAGAGGCCCACAGTTGAGATAGTGGAAATAAAGAGGAGGAACAAATGGTCCATCTCAGCATGGAAAAGGGTTACAGGTAGGGTGCCCCAGGGATTAAAAATAAGATGTGTGCTTGGGATGTTTATTAGTGGTTTGAAGACCATGGTGAAGAGCAAAGGTGACAAAGTTTGTGTCATGCAAAATTAGGGAGGTGGGTCAAATGGAGAAGCATGAGAAATTGCAGAGGATGAAAAAAATGAGGAAAGCTGAGATAGTGGATGAAATGAAACACACGTGAGAAAAGAATGATGCGAAGAGAACACTACAAACTACTTATGCACATGCGCAGATTTTGAATTTGTTTTAAACGTCCTAAAACACATCAGGCACCAGTGCAGACAACTCCAGGAAACTGGCTCCTGACCATGCAGTGGTGGTTGAGAAAGAAAGCATCAGTCTTTATGAAAAAGGGTTTAAAAGACAGTAAAGAAAATACTATAATCCTGTGATATGATATTAGCAGACAGCATGATCTATTTTTGCCCTGGCCATTACATTCAGGTTCAGCCCACCTTGCACAAAGGAGAAACAAAGAAACAGGCTGCTGAAGGACCTGGTGAGGCTGGGTTCTTCTGGCTCTGCCCCTCGTGCTCGGGTTCTCCAGGGCCTGGAAAGGTGCGGGGTTCCTGTGGGGTCTTTTCCAAGCCAAAGGCAGTCGGGGCAGCTCTCCTGCATGTGTATTCGCTGTTATCTAGCTCATACCACAGTGTTTCCTGTCAGCAGGCCACTAACAGCTGCCTGGTTTGATTAAAGGTCTGGGAAGTTAGTGTTTTTGAGACATTTTTGCTTCCAAACAGGTTAGAAATGACCAACTAGTTTAAAGGTTACTGGCCACAGCGAAGGCAGAAAGGCACACACTCACACATGTGTAGGGACAGCCATTTCGAAGCCAAGCTGAAGAAAGCAGCACTAAAAGTTCACTAAAAACAGCCAGAAGAGTGAAGAGCAAAGTAAACTATATCAGAAATACAACACGCTTGGCTATATTGATACAATATATATCAGATAAATTTAATAAATATCTCTCTAGATATATTGTACCGAGAAGGCCAGGTGGATTCTCTGTCTTTCCATGTTCCACTATAAAAGCTTTGACAAACATTTAAACTAGAGTTATGAAATATATTTTGTTACACTATAATTGGGTTTGTTGGACTTTGACATCTGTCTTTACTACGACTTGACACTTAAAATCAGTATTTATTTGGGGCTGACAGTTATCACAGGTTAGAGCTTTTACTCAGTCTCAGGCTTGTGGTCATTTTTAACATGACAAAGAAGCTGCACTCCGCATCTGAGAAGACAGGATTACAGCCAGGAAGCATCCACAATCAAGGCTTAGTCAGTAAGAAGGTGCACTACCAGGACAAAATATATGTTACTAACCTCTGGGACTCAGTGGTGAGGAGAATTATGAAAAAGGGAGATTTAAATTATTTTTGGTTACTGCATTTAGAGGTAAAATGATAAGCTACATCAAACCTGTTATGGGGCAGATAACAACCCCATTGATAGGTATAGCATAACAACCCATACAGTGAGAACAGGAGAAAGACTCAGGGTCGATCACCGAAGAATGAAGTTCAACTCAGTTCAGTTCAGCTATCTAAAAGCTAGGTACTGAAATGCCTTTCTAGGGAAAGGAGAGAGCCCAACTCACATCCAAAGGACCATCTTCTGGAGGTGCCTATGAATCCTACATTCTCCTTATGATCCCCTCTATCTGCTGGTTCAGAGACACTTACAACCTTCTCTTAAACAAGGTAGCTGTCCTGGTTCTGGCTGGGATGGGGTTAACTTTCTTCATAGCAGTCTGTAGGGTGCTGTGCTTTAGATTTATGTCTAAAACAGTGTTGATAACACACCGATGTTTCTGGCTACTACTGAACAGTGCCTGCACAGCATCAAACCTTTCTCTTTTCCCCACTCTGTCCCTACTTCCTGCAGCAAATAGGTATGAGGTAGACAAGAGACTGAGGGGGGACACAACCATGAGAGCTCACCTGAGTGGGCCAAAGGGATATTGCATCCCATATAGTGTCATGCTCAGCAATGAAAACAGGGGTAAAGGAAGAAGAAGGAGCTTTTGGACGGTGCTTGGAGACTGGCTGTTCTGCCTCTGGGAGATAGTGATTGATTGTTTGTGGGTTTGCTCTTCTCTTTCCTTCACCAGTTAAACAAGTTTTCTCGCTTTTGTTGTTCCTCTTCTGTCCCCCATCCTGCTGTGGGGGCAAGGGTGAGTAAGCAGCTGTGTGGGAGCCTGGCTGCTGGACAGGGTCAGCCCACCACAGCAGCAGATATCCTATGCTCCTAAATGAAACAGCTGCACATACAAAAAGCCAAATGTAAGGCTCGTAAAATGGGAGTAAAACAAGACCAAAAGGTGTACTTTTGAGTAAATAATAGAGAAATGGGGGTTAGGTTGCCTATATTGAGTGTAGATTTCAGCAGAGCACCTCAATAATATTTTGCTGATTCTAGCGATCTCTGTATCAGATGACACTTTGCCTATCCATCCCACATGCATAGGACAGATTCCTGTCCAAAGTTGTATCTATGAAGCAGTATTTAATGTGCTCCTGAGCAATCCATCTGAGTCCTGTGCCTGTGGCAATATCACAGGAAATGCCAACACACAGCACAGAAAATGTCAGCTTTCCACAAAGTGAGCAAAGAAATGCTGTTCCTTTATGCTATAATATGATGCCTTATGGAGTTTTCTTGAAGGTAGGTATTTATTGGTTTATATTTGGTTTCCTGAAGTTTTGAAGTTGGAGCATACACTAACCTGCTCCACAGGGCCATGGCACTCAGTGGGAGCAGTGTAGTGAGGGAGACTAATATCTCAGCTTTGATCTACTTTGAGACCAAAGCTAAGTCACCCCACCTCTCTGTATTTTCTCCTCCTTTCCTCCAGCTATTTGGATTATTAATATGGCTGTAATCCCTTCAGAGAGACTGTCGTGGTTCTTTTAGGCATGATGGTAGACATGGTTGACCTCTCTGATCTATTAGGAAGTGAGTGGTTGCTGAGACACACACAGGCAGTGAGCTGTGGTGGCTGGAGGTCTGAGAGCTGTTGACCTCCCCATGGTCCTGTCTCTCCATGGCTAGAGGAGTCTCACTGGGTATGCAGTTGGGTCCCATGGCAAACCACTGAGGTTTGCCTCCACAGGTGTTCCTGGTTTTGCTTTCTCCCACAGTCTGGGATTAGGATTACTTTCACAGGATCACAGCCTTGTTACTCTTGAATTTTTCACAAGCCACCCAAGCCTCAGGAAAGGCACACTTATGACCATTGGCCTACTAGGCAGCTCTCAGCCCCATCAGGTGTACTGCATAATACTGCTAGCCATTAGTCGAGGTGACTCTCACAGGGACGCTTTTAATTTCTGCAGTGAGAGGCTCTGCGAAATCTGGAGAGAAACAGGGAGGTGGGTCTAGGGATTGGCAAGCTGCTTTTAGCAGAAGTCTCTTCAATAAAGGTGAAAAATAACTTCTGTTGATTTCAGACCAAAAGTCAAAGAAAAGAGGGAGAAGGAAGAGGAGGATTCCAGCCCTGGGAGCAGCCAAACGGAGTGGCATGTCCCTGGCGCAGGAGGAGCAGAGGACAAGCCTTCTGCAGGGATTATGCAGAGCTGCTGGAAGTGAAGCCTGAAAACTGGCAGAACGGAAGCTTGGAAACCGAGCCCTGGACTGAAGTGGGTAATTTACCTTATTTGAAATAAAAACAGCTTAAGTTGAAGCCAGCTGGAAATTCAGCTGACTTGAAGCTGCAAGCAGAATTAGCAAAACACTCTGCGGGTTGAAACACAGGAGAAGCAGATTGAGGGACTGAGCCTTCACGGCTGGCAGTGGAAGGCAGCTGCTGCTGCCGTTGCTTCTGCACTCCTGTTCAAAATTATCCCTTAAAGCTAAAATCATTGCAAGACCAAGCTAGAAGATCATAATAGTGCCTGCTGGCCTTAACTGAAAGCAAAAAAAAGACGACTGCAGCAGAATATCTTTATTAAAATGAATAAAAGCATGACTAGCCCCCCAGACTGGTAGAGCATGGTAAGTACAAACGACAGACCGGAACATCTTGGCCAGGAGTTTGTCAATGTAAATCAATGTAGCTATGCCACTGACTTCCACAGTGAATCTGGGCCAGTTCATTCCATTAAGAATCCAGATCTTGAATGCAAGTATGTATAGCCTACATGTGGAAAGTGTACTGTATTCGGTGGGGGCTGTATTCGGAGAGGGCCATGGTCCGCCGTATCATGTTGAAAGACCCAGGATAGCTCTCATAGCTTTGGTATCAGAAGCCATCTAATCATAGTGGTGGCCAGGCAGGCTAACTCAGCCATGTGAGCTAACGTATCCTGCTACTGCTGTTAGACTAATTCCAGTCCCCAAGCTAATTCTTGTAGAGTTGGCCTGTATAATTCAACACTACATTGCATCGGCAAACCCTTAAGGAGCATGGCTGTGTATGCATACAAGCAAGAGAGCACAGTTAAGTGATGCTGTACTCACAGGCTTGTGTATATCTGTGAATTTTGTTTGCCCATGTACTGACGACCAATTAATGTTCACAAACCAGTCCCTGTGTCAGTGTCATGGTTTTGACTTAGTGGCTTAATTTGAAAGCCATAGTGATTAATGTAACCAGCTATAATAGGGCACCAAGGATTCTGCTTCTGAGTATTTTCCCCACACTTACACTAGCAGCAATAAAGGTCACTTCTCCTTAATGTTTGAAACAAGAAGTTCTTTCTCAAGCATGGAGATCTGGCACCAGTGTGCCAGGATGCAATCCATTGTCATTGCATGCAGATAAGATAGTGTTGTGTCTGAACAGCATCATGTTCTTACTGCAAGGTAACATTTTTCCAAGGCATGGAGTGGATTTTCTGGACTAAAAATACCACAGGAATCTTACAGAAACAATCCCTTAAAAAAGGATCCAGAATGTGCATTTCTTTCAGACCGTGAAGAGCAGTCACTGTGTCATTAATGTGCCATCTATCACCATTTTACTGAGTTAATCTGAGTTTTGATACAACAGCTCAGGATCTCTGCTGCATTTACAGGAATAAGCAGCTGGGTGGAATGTGTGATCAGCGAGTTCACCAGTGTTTGCAGTGAAGCATAAACATGAATGAGCCTAGACATGCTTGGAAGCCCGAGAAAGTATTAATAAAACTTGCTCTGTGTTTTTAATGAAAGTGTTTAGAGCAGTAAGATCATAGATGTTGTCTCCAACTTGAGGAATAAAAACACATCCAGGTTGAGTCAGCTGGAGAGAGCAGTGACAGCAAACACATTTTCTAAAGGAGGCATTTCTATGTTATTATCTTCTCCCTCTAAAAAACAGGCCCTAGCTGAAATTTTGAAACTAGTCATCTTCTATATATCATGGATTCCACACATATAAAAGGAGAAAAAAATACACAGTGGGCTTTTTTTAAAATCTGTTTTTTCCAGAAAGAAATACTGTTGCAGACATAAAAGTTTTTCCAGGCTTGCCCTGGGCACTCCTTGAAATACGCTGTATGGACAATGTGCAATCAAACCTCTGGCTGTCTCTAGGAGATATTCATCCTGTCTCTCCTTGGCAAGCTGGGTTTCCTGTCCGGCCTCACTGGATTTATTGCCTCATTGTGGTGGAAAAATAATCGAGGCTAGTGACAGACCATATATGGGTATGGAACAACTGAAATGAACTGGAAGGGAAAAAAAAAGGAAAAGTAGGTATAATTACAAGTCAATTAAATATAAATCATTACAGGGGTAAGAGGAAAGGAGCAGCATGCAGAAACCTGCAAGAAATACAGGTGTTCTCTGACTTTTTCCCTCCACCCTGTGGATTAGCAGGGCTGAGGAGCAGTGCCTGTACTGGCACTGTGAACAATCTTCACATTTTCTGGGTGGGATTTCCAGCCATCCACGAGCACAAAGCAGATTAATGATGCAGCAGCACCATTAAAGAAAGCAGCGACAGGAGGCTGAGATCTTTTGGCTGGGTTGGTTTGTGCTTCCATTACTGCCTAGTAACACATAACTCTTTATGAGGGCATAAAATTGCTCTTTACTAATGTTTTTCTCATTCAAAGGTCAGCAAAGCCACAGTGGAAGTTAAAGAGGAGGAGTGCCTGGCTCTAATGGGACTGCTGAAAGCAGCCAGCCACCTTCAGAGAAGAGGGACTTAGTCTGGTATCTCATAAGGGACAACCCATGCCTGCTCCTCCATCTACAGCGCATTTGTCACCAGCACAGGCACTGAGCACGTGTGGCAGGCAGGATGCAGCTGGGGGGCTGCCTTTGCCACGGTGCAGATTGCCCAGCTCATGCAAGGTTTGTAAAAAGCCACAAACCCTTCTTTGTTCAGACCGGAGTACAGGCCAGAGTCAAACCAAAGCAAGCCAAGATAACCTAGTCCCATTAAGAGTGAAAAATGGCCTCAGCTTGTTCAAAAGAGTCACAAACCTGAAGAGAGCTTTTTTCAGAGGCACCATTCCAGTTCTGACTCAAAGGCACAGGCAGCGTAAAGCAGCGTGGCTCCACAGACGGTTCACACCAAATTAGCTACTGGCCAATGTGTTAAAAAAGCCCCTCAGTCAGTCAGTCTGTGCTTCATTATTTGCTTCTTAGGCATTTCTAGTGATTCTATACCAGCTCCGATAGGCAAGAGTGCCACTGAGAATCTGCTGATTCAAATCCCTCCCTCCCCAGCAGAAAGCCAGTGGGAGAAAGGAAGAAAGAAACACAACTTGACATTCTATTTTTCCCCCTTCAAATAAACCCTAAATTGCTTCTTTAATGCACTCGAGGTTTTGAGCAGGATAGGAAGCTCTGATACAGAATGGGGCTACAATTTTGTTAAAGAAAAGCTCTGCAGCAAGCCTGTGAACTCCAATAAATTTGTAACTCTGTTCCCGGTCAGAAACAGAACAATAGCCTCTCCTGTTTAATTGTGGATTGCACCAAGTGGTTTCATGCTCAAACCCTCTTGTAATGTACTCCTCTCCTTTTAATCATCAAAGGTGATCTCTGCCAAAGCAGCTGACAGTTGCATTTGATCAAGTGTAATAGGAACAGTCAGATCTTCCAGGATCCTTGTAGTTACCCATTTTCCATGTGTAATTCCAGTCTATTTCATACAAGTTTAATATGACAACTGTATTACAAAATTAGAGGGAGAATTTGCAGTGAGATGACTCACTGGTTTTTGGGGGGTTTTTATTATAAAATCTGATCTCAAAACAAAAGCCATTTTGTATTCCCAGGCTTGCTACTGACCCCTTGTATGACCTTGAGCAACCTTTGATGTCTAGATCCCTTCTTCTGCTTTGCCTGTCACTGCTATTTAGACTGGGAGCTGAGCAGAGCAGCAACGGCCTGGTTTGGCGTCCCAGTGTAATAGCTAGCGCACAGAGCAGCGTGCACTTAGAGTTGGTGACACCTGGACATTAACACCATTGCATATATTTTAGTAGCTATATAAATATTTATGTTCATTACAATATATATGTAGCTATACATATACTCATGCAAACATTCTGCATAGTGGTTTTAAATTTGGGAATGAGTACTTTAGGGTTGAGGAACCCCAGTTTCAAAACCAAGAAAGAAGACCCATCCTCCATTCTTCAAGACAACTGCACTTCAAAGAGATTTGCCAGGAGAACCTCTTTTGGACTTTGCCCTGTGGTTTTCACAGTTCAATTTACACTGGCCTTGGCAAAGCAAAGCAAAATGTCTGTTGTGTGTGCCAGCTGCTAGCTAGACCCACCAGGGATGCTCAGAGGTGTCCACTGCCTGGGTGCAGACCACATCTACTGTGCAAAGAATTTTTATTTTATTATACCATAAGTCGGGAGGGACCTCAAATCACTTGCACTTGTGTCAGATGTCACCATTTGGGAAGGTGGGTGGTGGTGGGGAGGGGAGGGCGGAAGACAGTCAAAATGAAAATGGTTTGGTTAATTAATTGCAAGCACTGCTTGAAGGACCGGCATGTATATTTAATCAGTTGCCTAGTAACAAACGGTGTATGATGTGAATGTTATCAGCCCGCGGCGTGAGCAAAGGATGGTCCCTTTCTGTTTTTATCAGCCACTAGCATGCATACTCTGGGCGTTGCATGCCCTTGTGCTCAGAAGGGCTGCTCTGCCACCTCACAAAAGCCACGCAGTGGCAAGGAGTCCCCCCCATTTTGGGTCTGCCATTTCTGCTCCTCCCCTAGACATCTCAGAGGGAAGACTGTCTCTTCTTACAGGGAGTGACCTTTTCAATGGTGAATCAAATGACAAGAAAAATTATCCAGATATCCCCTCCACCCACCTTTTTTTCTTTATGAAGTTATCTACACACTGGGAATAGAGAGCAGGCATTGCTGCTGCTCATGTTCTGTTACTGACACCAGTGTCACCATTAACGGTATACGTCTTCCATAAAAATCTGTGCAGAGAAAACCAGAGAATTGTTGGCATTGGAGCAGAGGCAGAATTAATGAGAAAGTGAGTTTGTTGTTTGGTGGTTTGTTTTTTGTGGGTTTTTTTGTTTGTTTGTTTGTTTGTTTTGCAGTGACCTTAAAGAAAGAAGGGCAATGGATAGATAGAAGCTGGATTGCAGCACATAAAAACAGCCCAAGACAAACTGTACAGTTCTGTTTCCTGTAGGTGAAAAAAATAACTCATGACCTGACAGGCAGCTGAACACTGAGTACTCCTTTGGTGCTAGTTTTAGCAGGGAATTTGACAACAAGAATTTGCTTGTAGTTTTCCACCACCAATATGCCATTATGTTAGTTGGGCCTGATAATGCAAGGACACAAAAACGCTCACACCACCTATCCGTATTGTGAAAGAGAAATAAAAAGGGAACATCCATAAAATAAAAGCTCCCATTTATGTTTTAACATGCCATGACAATGTTTGTGTGTCCTTATCAGGGCTTCCTCTCCTCTCACCCCACTCTCCATTTGTAAATCCCACTGGATAAAAGACTACATCTTCCATAAAGAATTCCCACCAGAAATCTTTATAAATCCTCCACCAGTGAAATACATTCCTGTCATGCTGAGCAGAAGCTAATCTAATTAAGACGGGATCTGCTAAATTTAATAGCCTGCTATGAATTTTTATGGACATCTGGTAACTGGAAGGTTGGAATGACTCTGACACATCAAATACACATTGTCCAAATGACCAGTATCAGTTTGATTATTTTCCCTTTTTCGGTCACTTGTAGCTGATGTAGGATGCAATTGCCCCCTCAGGATACACCCACGTGACTCCATCTCAAATTAATGGAGGTTATGGTGCGTACATGTTGGAAAGCAGAACTGGGCCCCTGATGCTTCCTCTAATGTTTTTTCCCGATTAATGAAGGATCAGGATATGCATGCTATGCATGCACTATATTTCATTGTTTACAAATACTGTAAATGGAATAGCAGGAGCTGGAGCATCTATTAGCACATTCGTCTTCAATATCTGCAAGTTATGAACCCAGACTTGACTAGCAGCTTTCCTCAGTCAAAGCCCTACATCATGGCCTCTGGCTAAACACAGTATTCCCAGTGGGGACCAGAGGAGCTCCAACATTTTAATCGTGTCTCCCCAGCCCAACAGTGTGCCTTTAGCAGGGGAAAGGCAGAGTTTGGAGGGCAGGGTTGTTGGGGTTTTTATCTCTTAAGTTTCTAGGGTGAAAACCAGTTGAAATGCTCTAGTGGTCCCCAAGAAATGGTGAACTGACCTGTTATAAGGCTACTCCCATCCCATGAGCCGTTACTTTGAGAAGGGTTACATTTACAGAAGTTACATTTACAGAAGTGCACGTCATTCTCTCCATCTTCATGAACCACAGTCTGAGAATGCCACATTAATGAGCTCCTGGTACTTTGTGGCTGACTAACTCATCAGCAAGAAAGTGCACGAATGTTATTTCCACCCGGCAGATTCCACTTGGTGTTTAGCTCTCCCAGGCATCACTCTGAGTTGCTTATAATAAAACCACAAATACAAACACACATACATAGTTTACACTCATAGTTATGTAATTTTCAGACCAGGCAGACAGCACACAAGGCACAATGCCAAACCTTTCAGAACAGGCAGTTTATGCTTTAAAACATGTATTTCCTTATTTGCTGCCTTGGTAAATAAACAGTTTTTCTCAAACTCCTCTCAGACATCTCTCCCCACTCCCATAATAAAGGACTCAAGTAAATTCAGCAACACAGTGGGAGTTGTGTCAACCTGATGTGATGAGTTGGCACTTCAAAATTTAATCTCTTTACCATCCACCAGCATTAAATTTGTGTAGTGTGACTTTTAAACACATGCCAAAGAGCAGGGAAGTTACAGTCCTGTCTTACAGACTCCTTAGGCTCTGGCTTCGTGAAATGGGAACAAACACCTCTGGGACCAAGTGGAGAAAACTGGGCTCCATGTAAATTATGAAGCCTCACTAAAGTAACATGAATGTTGGTGCAGTTAAGTTGGAATATTTGCAGTGAGAAGAGACAGGAAATCCAGGTGAAAGGTTCGGGTTCACAACTGGTACACACACAACCCTATGCACAGGAGAGTCTGTGTGATGGTCACTGCAAATCAATGTCGTGCCAGCGACGCTGCACTGACTCACTCCAGGCAGAGCTTTTGCAGTCAGCTCCTGAAGCTGCGTGGCTTGGAGACGAGACAATTCTCTGCAGCAATGGGTAAACCCTGCCTCACCAAACAGCAAGGTGGGCCCTGCCGTGCTCTCTGAGAAAAAGGGCAGAATAGCATGTCTCCATCCTCACAGGTTACCAAACTGGCCACCTTTCTTCCGCCGATCCTAGGCACTCATTGCCTGCCATTATAAAAGCTGGGGGGTCTTGCAGTCACAGATTTGCAAGCCAGGCTCCAGCCTCCCTTCCTCTCATTGCATCGCACTGCTCCCTTCCAAACACGGAACTCTGCACTCACAGGGGAGCAACTTTACCCCACAGTTAGGACTTTTCGTATGTTCTTGGAAAGACACAGTCTTGACCTGCTAGGAATTTACTATCTGAATGAGCAGAAACAGATACAATCTGCAGAAGGAGGTCTATGACTTTGTTACACAGTGACACTTAATCAATTGTGTGGACCAGGCTAATGTTGGTTATTCTTTCTTGGGAAAATGTGAAATTAACTAGAAGTGGTGTAATGTGATTCCAGAAATTAGGTATACATCTTGCCTGTAGTGGCTTTTGATTATCACTGTCCATGTTTGTCATTGTTCTCCATTCAGAAAGAAACACGAATGTGCAAAGAGCAGTAAAGGTGTACAAATGTTGTTCATTTTGTTGATGGTAAGCAAAATGGAATTTTAAGTAACATGATCAAATCACTAGCTAAAAAGGAGATAATTTATAAACGTTCTAAAAGCATCTTAAAGGACCTGGAAAATGCATAATATGAGAAGAAAAAAGTCACATCCATGCACGTAGTTTATTTTTTAACTTAAAAATTACAATAGATTATTATTATCTCCTTTGTCTATGGCAGACCACACAGTAAGTGGGAAGAAAGGAAGGAAGGAAGGAAGGAAGGAAGGAAGGAAGGAAGGATGGATTATGCTGAGGCAGTAACACCATTCTTCACAGGTGCTTCAGGAAGGAAGGAAGGAAGGAAGGAAGGAAGGAAGGAAGGAAGGAAGGAAGGAAGGAAGGAAGGAAGGGGAAGGAAGGATTACGCTGAGGCAGTGACACCATTCTTCATAGGTGCTTCCCAGAGCAACAGGAACTGAAAATGATAGCTGGGGGAGGGCAGAATTGAACATCCACGTGCCCAGTGAGCGCCATAGCCATGAATGACTGCCTGTTTTGTGTTATTTTTCTGCTTCTCTGAAAACCAGGCAGCAAGTCAGTCTGGGTTTAACAAAGCAGTTTTCAAGATGTAATCAACTCCAGGAGAAGTTGCTGGCAGCAAGACACATGACAGAGATGCGTGTGTCCCTTTGTGTACATAAGATGCACACTGTCTTATGTATCAAAGTGTTGCCTATGTCATTTGTGTTTTGCTTCTAGCTAGCTCAGATATTTCCTCGGGTAGCTGGTTTTTGAAGATTTTCTCTGTAGGTGCCGTATTTCCTGCAGACAGTTTATGGAGACACCAATGATCCAGGAGGATGTCATGCCCTAGTGAGACATATGGAAGCTGGGTGCCATGCCTGTTGTCATGGCAGTGTCACAGTGCTCTTGAATTTCAAATCCTTCATACAACTTTACCTAGTTGTCCATTTTGTGAGAACCTTGACTTGTTTATGTAGTAATACGCTTCAAAGCAGCTCTGCTCAGGGAGCAAGTAACAGCCACCCAGGAGCTATTCCAACCAGCCACAAGCAGACAAGCTCCTCATGTCTAACTCTCTCCAGCACAAGCCCTTCATACTGGAAAAGCTTGGGATCTCCTATACTAAACACATACACAATATTTACATGTGTGCTCCACTCTAAATCTCCACATGCAAAACAAGATCATGCTCTGGTCTGCACTGGTAAAGATCTATTGACCACAAAAATGCAAACTAACAAGAATTGCTAATTTAATCACAGTGGCCAACTCCTTTAATAGGTGTGACTAGAAAATCTAACAGATATAGAAAGTTTTACTTGTAAAACATCCAAGTAAGTCAGATGCAAGAGAGAATCTGTAGATGCAATGCCTTCAAAATTCTGTCTGGGTGGACTAAAATGTTAAATAGCTCTTTCCACTGAAGATGAGTAAAACAATTCCCTAGTATATAAACTCTCTTGATTAGCTACTAAAAATCAAAATTTTTGTGTGTTAAATTTTGTTTTCATGTTTGTACAGCAAGAGTTGGACAGTAATCACTTTTCCAGAGGTTTTCTTTACCTCAGACCAGCAAGTAAGAGATACCAAGTAGGCAGCTTCTGAGTGTGCTCACAGCTGGATGGGCTGAGTAAGCAATTCTGCAGGCCTTCATGTCCAGCAACACACTAGACATGTTCATTTACAGAGTGCACAAGTCCCATACATTAGAAGCAAGAGTGGTACCAGGAATCCCCATGGAAGCCTGAACAAGCCAGAGATGATAGCTGTTACACCAGACTATGCCTGTGCCTACTCCAGGATGTCAGACCTGCTGCTGCAGTAATGCCAATGCAGTGATTTTCTCCAACCTGAGAGCTGGCAGCTTACATAGCCATTTATCTTGATGCCACCCAAATAGGACAGTGCTGCCCAGTGAGGAGCATGCAGTGATTTTCTCCAACCTGAGAGCTGGTAGCTTACATAGCCATTTATCTTGATACCACCCGAATAGGACAGTGCTGCCCAGTGAGGAGCTCCATGAGGTTTCTCCTTCTACCCCACTGGTGGTTTAGAAAAGCGAAGTAGTGATTAAAGGAAGGTTAAAAATTGTGTGTGGGAGCCACAGCTTCTCCTAACAGCATGGGGCACTTCTCTCTCCCCAGGGTGTAGGAGCTCATTTCATGACCATGGTGCCTTCCCAGACTCCAACACAAAATGATTTGTCAAAAATCTCCCTGCTCCCCATCCTGACTTACAGCACACGCCGGTCTGCAAGGGCAGAACCTTCTCAGCTTCACACTGTGCATGAAGGCCTATCTACACACACACACTTGTTTGTTTGCCTCCAGACCTCTTTGAGGACACGTTTACCTCACGGTGGGCCTGTAGGTCACCCTAGATTCCCTGGTGAAGGAGCACAGTTGCCATGGGCAGTGTTTCACGGTGGGAGGGCTGGGCAGCCTGGCTGGAAAGCCCCACTGACACAGCTGCCTCACTCCTAGGAGCAGCTCACACGGTTCTGCATTCCCTCAGCAGCTTGCAGTGGGACTTTGACCTTAAATCACTGAGTTGTTTTCTTAGCTTTACCAACAGATTGTCTTCAGAAACTTGTATTCTCTTGACTCATGGACCATTTTCTATCACAAAAGGAGTGCCTTCTCACAACAGTTCACTAATGTGTAAGGCAAGGTACAGTACACATCAAGAGGCATGACACCACAAGAGACAGATAGCTGTCAAAAATCAACACATCCTCTTTTTCTGATATGCTTTAACCAGAAAAACCTACAGATCTCTGTGAGATCACAGTCCACCATGCAGACATAGGGAGCCATGGATTGGCAGCCCTTTTCCTCCAGCCAGAACCTCATCCTTCCATGCAAGAAGTCACCTACCCCTTTCCCGGGAGAGTGGCTGAGGGAAGATGAGAATTCAGGCAGAACTGAAGCAAGCGGAGAAAGCTCCAGGCCACCAAAGCCCCTTTGCTTCCTCTCCTTCTCTGCATCAGGTCTTCCCCTCATCTGAAGCAACACCCTAGCCCATGTGCATTGGCTGTTGCCCATCTTTGTTGCCCTTTCTGCTTTATCTGTGTTTGAACCCTGCTCCAGATTAGCCCAGAGACCTTCTAAGAGGCAACTTGTGCCCAGACTCTCAGACTTTTATTCTAGGCTGGGAGTTTACAAAGGTGAAAGAAAATTTAAGCTAAGGTTAGTATGTTGCCTCAGTAGCCAGCAATCTTACTGTATTAGCTCAGCTAATAAAGGTAAATCTCAGCATGCACTGTTTATGCTGGCTTTGCACTTGAGACTGTGGGTTGGGGTAGCCTGCCCCATCAGCCTGATGCTAGAAAGCTGCTGCCTTGGTGCCAGGGGAGGATGCAACCTACAGATGCTATTAGAGGAGTGGCGTCACCAAGAGACAGGCCAGGAGCTCTGAGCTCAGAAATAACCGCAAATCCTCACAGAAAAAGTTAAATACAGACAGGCCAATGTGAAGAGCTCCAGCCAGAAATTGCACCTGCACACTGGTTAGGGCAATGGCATGCATTAAACACTCACTTTCATCTCCGTAGGAGCTAGCAGATGTGTTGGCTCCAGTGTCCCCGAGCAGAGTCAAAACCCTTTGAAGTTCCTTGAAGAACAGCTGCAGCAAAGCACAGCTTAAAACCCAAGCCTACCTAAGCTAGTCAGGGCTTATATCTCCCAATGTCAGCTCCAGGTGGCCCACAGTGGGGATTTAGGGTTTTGCCCTGCTTGCACAGAAAGGAAAGTAGTGGAGCAAGCACTGGGTACGCGTAACAGGTACAGCAGCATAACTAACCCACCATAAACAGCCCAGATTAGATTGGATATTAGGAAGAAATTTTTTACTGTGAGGGTGGTTAGACACTGGAACAGGTTGCCCAGAGAACCTGTGGATGCCCCATCCCTGGAGGTGTTCAAGGCCAGGCTGGATGAGGCTTTGAGCAACCTGGTGGTCTAGTGGAAGGTGTCCCTGCCCATGGCAGGAGGTTGGAACTAGACAGTCGTTAAGGTCCCTTCCAACCCAAACCGTTCTATGATCCTATGATTTTACTGCAAAAGAGCTGAGCATAGTGGCCAGCTCAAGTTAAAGACTCTGGATCTGCCTTGTCACTAGTGTGGTCTCCTGGTACAGTAGTGAGCTGTCACTAGTGTGGTCTCCTGGTACAGTAGCGAGCGTATATTCATACCCTGCACTAAAACAACACGCCATCAGAGCAGTAAGGACAATTCCAGCATTAGGAAGAGATAATGAGGCCAGGGTTCATCAATACATATGGTCACAGTCATGAAGGGGAACCCAAGGGCAATAGCAAACAGCTAAATCCAAAGAAGAAAGGAGATCCTGCTTCCCAGTGCAAAAAGGTCCAGAATTAGGTCAGGAAGAGCCAGCGTCATCCCAGTATCGATCGCATCCCCTAATCTAGACAAACCTCTGAGTGTTTCCTTTCAAGTCATCCGCTTTACTCCCCCAGGACTCAGGATATGGTTTCATTGCTGCTATTTTCTACATCAGATATAAAATGCAAATGCATGGAAAGGCACAACAAAGTTTGAAACTGACCCAGAAGGAGGCTAGAAAATGGAGAACTCCTTGTCTCTGTCTGATG
>NW_010141483.1:51319-70315 GCF_000699245.1 Pterocles gutturalis | reverse complement strand
TGCTGAATGTAGGCTTAGTAGATAAACACTGTATTAAATAAGCATATCCATTCTTAGCCCCTAAGCTAGCAGAGCACAGAAGCACATGCAAAATCAGAAATGTTTGAGTAGTCCTGTTTATTTCAATAGAATTACTCCCATGCTTAAAGTTATCCACATGTTTAAATGCTTTGTTGTACTCCAGTCTTAAAAAGCAGTCACTTTTTCGTATCTTCTGAGTTGTCTATAATTTTAGCATCCAAGGATGTTCCAGGGGTAAGTACTAATTTTGTGATTATTACAAATAAGAAACGGAATAGTATTGCAAGGAAAAAGATGGATCACCCATTGCATGAAATAATTGTGATGAGATTGTCATTCCTAAACTATGCTGTCTAGACTCTTTGAGTTTGCTTTTCTTGATTAACATAAATACTCCTTTCTATTCCTAGGGTAAAAAAATAGTCAGCCCTTGTATATCTGATCATTTGTTGCTCCACACCAAAGCAATGAAGCATGAGTAGGTAAAGCTATTCTTATGTATGGTGTGCAGGACTTATCCTTGTTTCATGGGCGTGCCTAATGAAGCTATACTGAAATAATGAAAATTTTAAATTAGTTGAGATCTTGCAACTGAAAATACACAAGATCTGTTATAATCACTTGGACTTCTTTTATATTTATTTACAAAGCCTTTGTAACCTGAGGTGATGCAACCCAAAAAGCTGTCAAGTTTTAATAAGTTTACTATGGGCTGAATAGAAGCTTTGAAGATCAGCATGACAAGAAAACTGGAAGTTTCTAATGAGCTGCTGCAAGCTAAAAGAGTTGATACCAAGAGTTCCCTAGCCACTGTGCCTGAAAACTCCACAATATACTGAGCACAAAGAGCCAAACTTCCTTTCCTTTTTGGAGGTTGCTCTCCAGGATTTACCCTGACACTTGCTGAACAGACTGCATGAAAGAGATGTCTTGTCTTGTTCTGCTGGTTATCATTCTTCCTTTTTTTTTTCCCTCATAACGATTTCAGCAAAGACCATAAGCTTGTGACAGAGTGAATTTGTGATCTTATCCAATCATCTGGGCTGTTTGCAAAACTTCAGTAGGTGGCAGCGTTTTGTTGATAAATGTTTTGTTATCCAAGTGATCTCATTTAGTGCAACTGTTGCAATATTAATAAACTGAACTTATGATTGCATTTGCCAGGACTGAAAATATTGCCATTCTATCTGGCGTTTGCTCTTATCTGAACTGACAACAACATCCATTGTATTTATAAAAGGGGAAAGTCTCTCTGTTTGTATGTGTCAGGGGCAAAGGGGAAAGGGAAAACAAGGAAAGAAGCAAAGGCAGATTAAGATTAAAACACTGATGTGGTTGCCCACCTGATTTGTGACTGTAATAGATGAGCTTTCTGGTAATTCTGTTAAATTATCACTGCTGAGGAATATTTGTCTGAAAGGAATGGTTAATAGGTTATTCCCTCACCTCTACCCCACCAGTTCAAATTAATCCCATGCTGACAGCATCTGAAAGTTCTTACCACTTGGTAACTGTTTGGTGATCTACACTGAATTCCTACTGGAGAGAAAAGCACGTCAGGAAAAAGTCCCATCACAACTGCTATTTAAAAAGCCCAGATCATAAAAGACATCATGGGCCCAAGAAAGAGTCCAATAAGGATGAAGAGGGTAAGTGCTGCTTTACTATCCTGTTAGAAAAGAATAATTGAACTTAATTCATTAATATGGCTCCTGTACATATATACATACATACATAAATATATATGCATATATACACACACTTATTATTACTGAGCCTTAATAGAAATAGATAATTATTTTTATACTTAGGTTTCTGTGTAACATATCCCTAGTCTTGCCTCTTAGGAAAAGAACTTCCTTCTTAGTCCAAAGTCTAACGCGCTGTTCTAAATGTAAAGAACAACTTGTGCAGAATAGGGCTGTTCACAGTCACCCGCCTAACATGCAGTTACTTGAGGTTAAAAAAGAAAAAAAGTCTCTGACTCAGGAAAGAAGATCAAAGTCATTGGTTTTATTACAGGTCCTTCAGATTAAAACTGACTTAAATACATCAGGCTTTGGGCTAAATCCCACTACCATTAAGATCTATCATGAAAGTGCCATTGACTTAACTAGAAATTTGATCGGGCCTCTAAAGAATACATTTGGACTAATATAGATCCTCTAGAAATTAGATATGATAAATAGAGCAAAGGTGCCAAAAGAGGCCTTATGACCATGTTTGCATATATGGACATAATTTTTATTATTCAGGAAATTCCCTAAGATTGAGCAATCAAGAAGGGAAAGACAGAATCAGTGTTGCCAAATATCAAGGTGATTTAGACCTTGCAGAGGAAATTGCATAAAAATTAAAAGGTCTTTCAGCCTTATGAATAAAAGAGAATTGGAAAGAAGAAAGGGACAGCTATGTTGTGATAATGGCATTGAGATCAAACATCATTTAGGCATGGCTCAAAGCCTACATAAATGCCTGCTCTCAACTTTCAAAACAGATTCCAGTGTTGATCCTAGGGGCGAAAGTACAAATGACAACATGGGACTAAAATGTCAGAATAAGATTATACATATAAGGTAGAAGCAAAACCCTGATGGCATTAACAACAGATGTCTGTGATGGCTTTGCTTCCCACCATGAGTTCATGGGCAGAGTCCAAGAAGCCCTTACCCATCCCAGATGATAATCATCAGACCTATTTCACAACGGGCACTCAAAAAGTTACCAAGGTTTCAAATACTCACACCAGCTCTGGAGTGATAGTGAATGACAGGAACTCTATTTATAAAGGGAAAATGTAACTTGAACAACTGAACAGACTGCAAGGAAGTTAACAATCATGTTCAATAGCTGCTGAGAGACCTGACCGAAATCAGAAATACTCACCTTTACATGCTGTGAAGGGAGGGAAATGCCAGACCACCACTGGAACTGGGATGCCCATCTAGGTGAAAAGATGAAAATGTTTAGAACTGAATCATTGGATCTTGATGTCACTGGAACCAAAGGTGAACTAGGGGCTCACAAGGAGATCAGGATTTCATCCCAAGAATTTCACTGCAAGATAATGATTTTGTTCCTTCCAACAGACACTTCAGAAAGGATGCCAATGTGAAACCATGTGTTTATACCAGTCCAGATTAAACCTAAGAAGAGCAGAGATTTCCAAGAGACATCTGACGGCACCTAATCAAAGGAGGGCTGGAACCATGCCTGAGGTGTAGGCACCATCTCTTATGGCCACTTCATATCCTGCCTCAGATAGCTGTGGTGGTGCCAGCCCCCATCAGCCATTCACTACATTTCTCTACACCTGTCTCTTTGATTTCACTTATGCTTCTCGTCCCAGTCACAAAGCTACATTCTTCTCTGTCTTCAAATCTGATCTTAAAATGCTTCCCTGCAAATGAAGCTTGGCAGCCCTCTGGCACTGCCACCTGAAGACTCATGCCCATCGTCACTGGAGGTAGGGGTGGAAGAAAAACAACATTCAAATTGCTTAAAATTAAGCATCCAACTTTAAGCCATCATGTTAGTAATCTGATTTCTCTGTGTAATCCATCAAGAGAGAGACAGGATCTTTTGAGGGATGATTAGGAGGGCTCTGAACTGCCCCCATAGGAGCCTGATCGCAAGGTCTGTCAATGCAGCTGTACTTATTATATTAGCACATAAATTAGTTCCCTAAAGTTAAATCCAATCAATGTTCCCCCATTAACACCTTGCATCTCTCACCTGTCAATATTTACTTTTACTTCAAGGGTAAGCACTTTGGGACAGGCACCATCTTTTTGTCCTGTGTTTGTTTAGCATCTCTCCCTGTTGGGTGCTAGACCACACCAAGAGGTAAGGCGGTGTGTGCCTGCTGCCAACCTACCTCATTGACACCTAGTCCCCAGAGTGCACCCTCTCACCAGGCACAGGAGGATGTAAGCTGACTACCACCAGTAGCTGAGCTGTTCTGTTACCTCAACTACTACCCCTCAGCATTGTGGTGGCTTAAATGATAATAAATAACAGTAAGTTAGGACAGAAGTATGACTTTCCTAACTGCTGTCAAAACTATGTTTTATGACTGGGTTAACAAGCTTCAGCCTTCCGCTGTTGTGGGACCCTTCATCTACGAGGAGAGATTGTGTGGCTGTAGCATTGAGTGTAAAGGAACACATACAGGGGAAAATACTATAATCTGAGATAAGAAAGGACTTTGTAGCTGCTGAGCCAGAATTAATGATGGAATGCAAAGAAGCTGCAGAAACCTCAGCACTTTGAGATTGAAATACTTCCTATCTGCAATAAGATGATTACTTGTGTAAATATGTAGTGTGTGAATACAGATGTTAGTGTGCACATAGGCTTCAAAGAGGAACACAGCACTTAAATGGGAAAATTTTGCCCTGAGTAAGGAAGAACACAGTATCCATAGATGGCCTCTGAAAAATGTGCAAGTCAGGTCAGACCTCTTTAAGATGGAGGAACTTGCACCATTTGCTATGCCTTGGAGTACAAATAAGGTACTCCCAGCTTGCTCTGATTCAGTGCTTTTGGTAACCACAATTTAATCACAGCTGGATGACAAGACTACTGCTTACTACACCACATGGCTGCTGGAGTCTGAGCAGAGGCCAGTGAGAGCCTTGGAGATTTCCCACTGTCTTCCTTGCACAAGGAGGAAAAGATTGCCTTTATTTTAGTTCACCTGTAACTGTAAGCAGAGCCTAAGACAAGTGAAGCTGAAGCAGTGCTTAGACACCTTGTTCAGTGTACAACAGCAGCCACTTGGATGAAAACAACACACATTTTTGAAATAGAGGGCTAGATGTCAGCTACAGTAGCATAAAATCAGATTAGCTCCACAGAAGCTGGAGTTATCACCATCTTGCAGCAGTGATGCAGTTCTGAGTCTGGCCCATGATGCTGTAAGTACCCAAGCTAAGTTCTGTCTCTGTATCAGTGTATGAATACCGCAAAGATTTTACAAAGCTTCAAAATAACAGAAGGGCAAAGAATGCTCAGTAGATAAGCTAGAAAATAAGAGTTTACTGCTTAGCCCTCATTTTGAAATGTCTAATCCAGGTCACGAAGGACCAGGCTAAAACTTACACGCATGTTAAGTATGCGATGCCCTAAGGTGTGTGTCAACAACACATAAGTGCTTACTGACTAATCTCTTGAAAAGGAATGGAGGTTGTGTGGCTCAGAGAGAGAAATGCAAATGCAGATCGACCCTGTAATGAAAAACCTTCTTATTAAACTGTGTTTTATCTTGGAGCAGTCCTTCTTTTCAGAACACATCCAAGCAGAGATAAAGGCATCTTACCATACTCATTAAACTGTGCGTGGTTTGATGCAATCAGACTCAGATCATTTGCATATGGATCAGTTTAATCTAGTTCTTCCTGTCTCACACCTATTGTTAATCATGCCTAGACTCCCTCCCTCCTTCCTAATACTCATTCCCCCTCCTCTTCCATTCTTTTGATTCAAGTAGATAAATGAATAGGCATAAGGACATCAACATCTTTCTGAGTGATCATCTGTCTTGTATGCTCAGTATGTCCCATGTTTTGCTGATTATGTCCTGCTTGGCATATGTTCTTGATAGTCTTTGCCTTGGCTGATTTAGGAAGAATGAGGAAGATAGAGGAAGAGTATTGACTCAGACTGTAAACCCCATCTTAGCTTTACCGCTAGCCACAAATTAAGTGAGATTTGTGTTCTCAACTTATTTTTAATCATTAGACAATATCTCTCTGAGTAGCATGTTAAACAGAACAAAGCAACTCCTTTTCTTTTAGAGAGGCTGAGTATCATTTCTGCATTTAGCCAGCAGTAATGATAGCTGCTTTTACATAATCAATCTACAGTGATAGGGTAACCCGGTTTTTGCACAAGTAGATGTTTTTATCTCTTAGGGGCAATACTGGTTGGGTCTTTTGATAGCAGTGCTAGAGCTCTGTAAGACTTTCCTTCTGGGTGGCTGAGTTTGTGCTGCTTTTCCAGAGAATAATTACAACCACAGGTTGAATTACTTTGCCCCAGATTTATTGACATAAATCCCAAACCTTAGCTTTGCTTTTTACTGTAGGGTTTTGTTTCATTGTTCAGGATATTCTGTCCAGCAGCATCATGACTGTGGCCTTGGGGAGGTAATAGGCTTTATGATTGTGTGAGGAACGTAAGAGAGCAACAGATTGGGCAGTTTACACAAAATGTCTGCCGTGGTGATTTTTCCACTCAAGGCTGATGCTGTGCAAGTCTGTGGAGAAGATGTTCATACGCCTATATTAAAAACAGAATCTTTATTTTCAGGTGTTGTGTTGTAATCTGTCCATAGCTTTTATATAAAGCCAGCTTTTCACACGACGAAACTAAACAGGTCGTGTTTGACTCTCTTTCTGCAACTAGAATCGTATGTCCTCTGAAAAATGAAGGTCAGGATCTCAGGAGGATCTGCCTTTCAGCTGCATAGCTTTTTCTTTGGTGTAAGAACAGTGAGGTAAGTGTGGTTGGATCCAGCATTCATTCAACCAACACCACACAAAGTGAGCCTGATCTTCCCTTTGTAGCAATGGTGACCTGGGTGAATTCCCCCAGTCCAGAAAGGATTTTGCCATAGACAGGAAGTGGGTGTAAACATTGCAGGTGCTGAGGGAGGGGGTGGAAGAGAGCATCCAGATTTGATGTTCTCCAGTATAACTCCCCAGGTGATATGTATTGTGATTAAGACTACTTTGACTCCAGCAATACATCCCTGATGGTCCTCCTGTTCTGTGGTGCAGGGGAAAATGTGGGCAAGTGAGATCCCAGCAAAACGGGTCAGCTGCAGACAGCTAATAGAGACGAACATACACATCTCATGCAATAATATTCAAATTATTTTCTGCTGATTGTGTTTCAGTTTAGGATGATGCATTGTTTATATTAGAAGTCCTTGTAGAGTATCTTGTGAGTAACAGCTCATGAGGTGGAGAAGGTGAGTGCTCCTTAGCAAGGGGCAGTGTCTGCTGTGTCCTCATTGCATTTATGCTGTGAAGTTACTGAGCACTCTCGTACATTGCAGTAATTCCAGACAATATGAGAAACAAGACTTAATCTCTGACAGCTTTTTCCACAGGACATGGAGAACTTCATTAACTCTGCCTGCTTTGCTGAGAGCAGGAAGGAATTAAAAATTTGTGCTAAAAATATTAACTGAACAATTTGAAACTTCTGGAGGGGAAAAAAAGTTTACATACATTTTTATTTCCTGGAAAGGACTAAGGACCAGGTCAGCAGAATTTTAGACAAATTTAATGCAGTTCTCCCTGTTAAAATTTTGTTCCTGGAACTACAACAGCCTGACATTTTTTCCCTTGTTCGAAGCACAAGAAAGGTTCCTTTTAGAGAACTTGGGGATTTCAGCTGGCTGAATCCAGTGATTCACTGTCAGCAAGAATGTAAAGATGACTGTGGTTCTGCTAAGCCCTTTTCTGCTGCTAAGGTGGCAGTTTTAGATTCCTTGTCATGACATCAGTGAAAACAGCATTGGAAAGCATGCATTGAAAGAGGCTGATCTAAGGTTTAACAACCCTCAGAATTGTATTTGCTAATTTGGAGCAATTGATTTTTCTCAATCTTTATGTTCCTTTCAATTTAATTTCTTTTCAGTCTGCAGTTTTTTAGAGAAGAGAGGCAAGGCAAGGAAATGAGTTTCCATCCTCTGGCACTGTATTAATGAAGCATCATCCCTACACTAGCCTCTGTCCCTGGAGCTAGTGGGGTGCCTGGAAGTAGACTGCTGTCCCTCTGGGAGACAGGTGTGGGACAGAAAAGAGACATATAAGGGTGCCAGTGAGCTTCACAGGTATTTGCTAAGAGAGGAGGGCTAAGACTGCAGTACCTTGAGCTTGTTTCACATTTTTATGGGAGTATACATATGCGCATGGGTGCAGACCCACTTGTGCCCCTTTCTCTTCCAGTCTGTCCCAAGCCTGCTTTCCAACACCTGGACCTTGTTACTCTGCTTCCCAGGCAGCTGGAGTTCTTATCTAGCTCCACTAAACAGTGGCTATTTCTTAATCCTATTTGATGCCAGGACACTAGCAACAGGCACAGCAGTGGGACTGCTCTTTGTACTCAGTCCCTGTGTCCAGAACCCCATCAGGTGCTGGTACCATGCAAACCACTACTCTGAGGTCCCAGAATAGAGCCTGCTCAGGGCAAATGGCATCTCTGGGCAATCGTTGCATGGTATGAGGAAAACAAAACGGTTTTCAAAAACCTGCTGTTTAGCTAAATTGGACCATAGTTTTACAATGATATCAAAAGAAAACTCCTCTCCATACCCCAGCAAATTCATAGCTTTCCTTCAGAGAGTGGAGGACTATTTGATAAACTGCAGCCTATGTACTGCAGATACAGGCTAAAGGAGGGTGAGTGACTGGAGTTGGAGCTGGGAAAAGTGAAGCAATATTAATATTATCTCTATACCTAACAGCTGTCATCTGCACATGAACACCAGCCATCAGCATGGAGTACTCCCCATCACCTTTGCTTTTATGCATGTTAAATTCATCATTCACATGTGCAGAGAGAGAAAAAGCAAGCGCAAATATTCAGTCTGCAAATGAATAAGGATTACATGAGAAACTATTTTGTTCTTTTGTTTTTCTTTTATTATTTATTTCTGACACATGCTCTGTGTTCTTAGATAGTCTGAGAAATCATTCTTCCTAATGGACTTCATGCTAGAACTAAAATATGGCAAGACTGGGTTTTTTTCTGCCAGGGAAGTACGTTGAGACCACACAGCGTCTTCCCATTGAAAATTTACAAACAAATTCAAACAAACTTTTTTTTTTTTTACAGTATATGAATGCTCAGAGAAAATGTTATTTAACTTAGTACAACCACAGTATAAAGTGGGATTAAACAGAAGATCTCTTTCAATATTCTTTGTTATATAGCAACTAAGGGAGTCTGAATCTCATTACTGAATGGGCAGCCTTTATAATCATCATTCACTAAATACAGATTAAATGGTTTGAAGATCATAATCATCCTTCCTATTCTTACCTTTACAGGGGTACCACTGTGCTTTGCACTTAACATAAGTCATGTATAATACCCACTATTCAAGGACAGGTGTCTGTTTAGCCTGTCTGAATTCTTAGGTCACCACTGCAGTATCACAGCCTTTCACAGAAGTGTGGCTTAATGCTAGTGCTTTCCTTTTTACTTCTTCCTTCAGTCTACAGGTGCTGGACGTTGACCAGTGCAGACCTTCTGGGTTTGGTATAGGAAGAGTATGTCATTAGCATTGTATTTGCCATTTGCCTCTGAGGCTTGCTCTCATCCCAACTGTGTTAGGGAGTTGGTCCTGGAGAGGCAGGGTTGTGACAGAGCAACCTGAGTTTCTCCTAGCTAACAGCCTCCCTGCTGAGCCATGCTCGGCTGGGGCTGGGGCAGCGGTGAAAGCCCCACTGCACTGGGAGGAATGGGGACCAGCCTGAGCAATCTGTGGGAGGGGGGTGGTCTGGGCACGGGGCAGCAGCTGCCAAGTCCATCCCAGACTGTGAAGCATGTGGGGCTACTTCTGCAGAAATAGTGGTTTTGCCACAGCTGGTATAAGCAAATACTGTGAGTTTATTTAAAAGTACATCCCAGCTGATCAACAAATTAAGAACATAGCCAAGACCTCTGATCGAGCATAAGGTCAGTACCATTAAAAAAAAAAAGTGTGGAAAAGCTCTTTCCTCACTGAGCCCATTTCTTGAAGTAATGGGCAGAAGCATTATGTAAAGCACTTCACAAATTTATCCAGTACATAACCAGCTTGGTTCCTCTTACAGATGGGGCTTTACAAGTCCTGATCATCCTAAGAGATAAGTACTGGCTCTGGTTTAGATTCATCTTTGTGGAAAGCAGATACAGTGTTTGATATCTTGCACTTCCTTATCAGAAATACTTTGTGGAAGACATCCCATAAAACATTTGCCTTTACATAGCTGTACGGGATCACATACTCATAGTAAACTGTCTAGTGCACTGAGGGTTTTCTTCTCCTCTGTCATTTCTAACCAATAAACTCCTAGATAAGAATTTTTCTCCATTACTTCCAAAGTAAATGATCCTTCTTTTTGCACTATAAATGTCATCCCATTTCTTTCTGACAGACCACCAGAGTTTTCAGCTTCTTCTACACTATCATGTAAACCTTATCTGTGTTCACACAGCCCTCCCCAGCCTCATACAATCAACAAAATAAATTAGCACACCTTTACTTTTTGTGCCAAGGTCATTAATGAAAATAAGATTGGTCCCCTATCCTCATTTTTCCTCCTGTGAAAAGACATGCACTATGGCACTTAAAAACTGTGGTACTCATACAAAAGGGAAACAATTGTGATATCTTTTGTGAGGGAGATTGGCGCTTTCTATCTGTGAGCAGACATCATCTTCCAGGTCAGTTAAATGCATGTAAATTCCAAATATAAAATTTATTCCTTGTTTCTCTTGGTGTCCTGATGTGCTGAACTCCTGAAGAAAACAGGAGACTGGCCACAGCACATCAGCCAAATCTTGTAAACCTTAGTGTGCCTTCTTATCCTGGAGCTGTAAATGAATGTAATAGTGCTTATTCATGTACATAAATGTGCTAGAGATAAATAAGTGAAGAACTCTGGACTACATAGGGTACATTTCACTGGCCATTGATTTCCAGTGTGTATATCTAAAATTGCAGTGAATAATTAACGGTTTGTCCTACCAGTGTCCACACTTTCTTATCAAGCTCTTCGAAGAGTTGGCTTGTTTTTGAAAGTCAGACAAAGCCCCATGCCCTTGTGCAGATTAAAGTTTCTGCTTGCAGATTGATACTTTGCAGATTACATCTGTAACTGCACTATCCTGTAGGCCCATAATACAAGAGAAAAAAAAAAAAAACCTCTTTTTGTAGAAACAAGATTAGTAATATATATCCGCCCTCCACCAACTTCAATATATAAAGACAGTCATCAACAAATTGGTTTGGAATATGAAGGGATTATTAGAAATGATGAGTGGCAAGAAAAGGTTTTGTTTAACACAGACAGTAAATACCACACAGCTTGTTATGAGTTTATTCCAACCATGGAAACAGTATCTCACCACTGTTCTGTCACTGGGAACACCTATATTCTCTCCCTTCCATGCAGCACCTAACAAATGGTATATTTAAAGAACACCCTGGCTTCACTATATAACAAAGTCTGATTATTGGTTTTTTTCTCTAATTCACAGACTGTCTTCTACAAACTCAGAAATAAGTCTCATATCAAATCAGGGGCTATCTGCATGCCTGCACTGGAGTTTTTGTATAAAAGGTGTAAATAGCTCCCAATTTTTTTCAGAAAAGCTGGCTCCTATTGACTTCTCTGCACCTTTCTCCAATTCTATAGCTAGCACAAGCTAAGCAAGGTCAGACAAGGTCAACTTGTAGGGGGAACAGCCTTTAAGGTAAGCTTGCCTAGTAAAGAAAGCAGTACTGGTAATTCTAGATATGATAGACCTTTATTGACTGGATACTGCTAGAGCAAGTGAGTCAGGTCAGTGTGAAAAGTCAATGTACTACTAGAGGACACAGTAGTTAGAATATTTGGAAAACAAAAGGGGTTTTGGCCAGTTGTGGAAATAATAAAGCCCTGGTTGTGTAGAGACAGTGATGATTTAATGTGAGCAATCACATTCTTCCTGACCCATGATCCTAGCAGCGCTGCACAGCTCACCACCACTCATGAGTCACTACCTCCATTCTACTGCATTTGCTTTTCCAGTAAAACACTCTCCCAGGTCTATCCTGAAATTGCTGTGTAGCAATGCAGAGAACAGTTTCCACATTATACCATGTCTGCAGCCATGCCTCAGCAGTGGATAACATGTATGTTCCCTTCTGTTTGTCAGTGCTCAAATATCATTTGTACTGGTACGGGGTGAAAAGCATTAACAAAATATGGGATGTTATGAGAAATGCATTTGTCCTTTCATGTTGAAAGTCTAATACAATATGTATTTAAAATTATAAAACTATTCCATCACATATATACAGTCTCTCTCTCTACTTCGGCTGCTGCTATTCAGTTTAGTCTAAATTGCAAAAATCTGAAATCATATTCTTGTTTACTGCCTTCTTCTCCTCCACCTTGCCCCCCTCCCCATTTTTCTCTCTAAGCTGCTTGAAAACACTCAGTTACCCAGCCCTGGAGGTGAAACTACTCAGAGAACTTCAAGGTTATGAAATGCAAAAGCTTGGCTTTTATTTGTTTCACAGTCAGAGAAAGCAGTGCACAGGATGAAAACCTCTGTTGTGCAGCTCTGCTAATACATAAAGGAAGCTTTAACTGAATTTAAAAAGCAAGTGTATTTTTACATAATTAGGAAAAACAAAAACCCCCACAACAATGTTGAAGAAATAGTGGTGTTGTTTATGTTAATTTAGTTGAAAAGCTAAAAAAAAAAAAAAAAGGCTAAAAAATAATAATAATCGCCAAAGCAAATAAACAATATTTGGGGTGCTGGTGCTATGTTTGATAGAAAAGCTGAACCATTGGTGAGAATTAAGTACTCACTGCAGAGAGGGAGAAACGTTTGAAGTTATCAAAGTGAGTCCTGATGTCAAAAAAAAAAAAAAAAAAAGAGGGATCTTGGTTTAAAGGACGGTTAAAGCTTTTGCTTTGGAATGATCTGAATTTTGAAAAGTCACCCAGAAGAAGTAAAGAACAAACCAGGGAGTTCAAGAGCTAATAGCTCTTAGAAAAAAAAAAAGAAAAAAAAGAAAGAAAGGAATAATTGGTGGGATCTGAGCAATAGATAGGAATATTTTAGGGAGCTGAACTTAAGAGATCTGAGGCCCTTTGTCTTGAATTGCTGGTTAAGTCGTTAGGACTCCCACTTTGCTTTATAAGACTTGTAGCAGTTTGCTCAGACATTGCAAAAGAAAAAAACTCCACTTTTCTCTTTGCCCTGGTGGTGCCTGAAAAACAATACATATTTATGTGTGCAGAGTTGTCAACACACTACACAGCACTTGTAAGCGCTCCCCGTATTCAGTGATAGGGTTGCACAGTTACAAAGCACAAGTGCTAGCGTCTCTCTTGAAGATGTACAATAGGAAGCGTTTGAAATATTACCACAGCTACTGCACCCAAGTGCATTTTTACGCAGTCTTCTTTGTCAGCAATTTGTCCTTGTGCTCCGACAGTGACAACAATTAGATGCACTGAGGTGTGCCAGAAATTATACCCTATTAAACCACAAACAAGATGGAGTCAGAGCCTGTTGGGCCCGATCCCTACAGCACACCACTTGCAAGATGACCTTGGCTTCTGTGGGGAGGGCTGGAAAAACATTAAGCAGTTTCGATGCCCACGGGCAACCATGTTGCAAACTTATTACTGGTAATTGCCGCCTTACACCCCAACTTCGCTGTGGGTCCCCAGGCGTGGGTTGCCTTTGCTTTCACTGTGCGAGCTGCTGGCAGCACGAATTGCTCCCTGCGACAGAGCCCTCCTCGGGAGGTGGCTGCTGGGGACTCCCGCAGCTCAGGTAATAAATAATAAAGACCCATTCGGGGCAGATGTGCCAGCTGCTGCGCTCAGATCGGGGTGCAGACCCTGCACTGCTCCAGAGTGCCGGGTTTGGATCAGGGCATAATAAAAATCAAAGCGCAAATGACTGCTACAGTGAAACTTATGACAGGGATGATGTAAAAAGGCTGCCAGCAATTGCAGAGGATTGGACTGGAGCCAGGATACGTTAAAATATTTGTAGTAGCCCCAGAAAAAAGCAAACAGACTTTCAGAGGATGGAAAGGGGCTGTGTATTTGTGTGTGGGTGTGTTGTGGTATATGCATGTGTTCATTTTTAGTAAAATCATGTACTTCCATCATTTCCTTGATGGCTTGCTTTTGGGAGGATTTCCTGATAATTTACGCCAAATGAAACTTCCTTTAGTTATCTCCCTGCTGTATCTTCTGATAACTTGCTCTGTTTTCTAGCTCCAGTCATGGCTGATGAAACTAGATTAAGCTTTACAAAATTACACTGCAGTGAATCAAAGCTAGAGAAAATAGCGAGGAAGAATTAAATATTGTCCCTCTGCTGTGCTTCATCCAAGCTGAATCCAAAACACTGAGGAAGCAGAGCTCTCAAAAAGAGCCATTCTTAAGGTGAGCAGGGGAAATGCCATCTTCCCAACACATAGTGGTCTTGGTCAGAATGGAAAGTAGAAGTCTATTTTGAGACAGTCTGTTTTCCTCACATTCCCAACTAGATGGAAGAGGGAAGCTTTGCAAAGCACATGAAAATCTCTTGCATGCTTGCCAGCCCAGAAATGCTTGAGAGAGGAACCACAGTTGAGCCACTCTGTGGGAAACACAGGAAAATGCCATGGAGGTGAAGAAAAGAGCTCAGACTTCACCTACTTAATTCTAACCAGATTTGGGTTGTGCTTATGTCTAGCAAGGAAATTTGGTTCCTTGGATTAAACCACTGGGTTTGTTGCTGATTCAGAAAACACTGACATCCCTGAACACCTCCATGCATATGGCCCTACACAACGCCTTGTGGAGACGTGCTAGTGAGCTCTAGATAAACTAGTTCAATCACCAGAAGCAATATTCCCACCTCAGGACAGCTCTGCCCTCAGAGCAGCTAACCTTACTGGCAAACAAAGTCTTTCCCCTCTGCTGTTTAGTGCAGGGCTCAGAGGATGCCCAAGGCATCCCTTTATCTTTGCCTCAAGCTGCAACACAATCCAAACTTCCTGTGTGGACTGCTGTGAAGAAATAAATTCTTCTCTCTGTGCTCTTACCCAGGAAGTGTGGGAGCTGTACTTCTTCTGGAAAGCTGTCCTGGGTTAAGCAGAGACAGAGTTAACTTTCTTCATAATAACTAGCAAGAGGCAGTGTTTTGGATTTGTGCTCAGAAGAAAGCTGATAAAAAGTGATGTTTATGCGGCTGCCAAGGTCTTTCAGCTTCTCTGGCTGTCTGCAAACAGGAGAAGCTGGGAGGGAGCACAGCCCCAGTTACCAGCCCCGGATTTGATCTTAGGTTCAGGATTGAGACCCAAAGTGGCCAATAATTGATTCCATAACATACACGTCATGCCCAGTATATAGGTGAGGACCCTCTGGAAGATCGGCCCTTTTTGGTTCAGGATCTCTTTTGCTCCAGGTTGTCTTGCTCCAGGTGGTCGCCCTCCCAAGGCCTTCCCCCCCCACCCCAGTCAGCTCTCAGTCTGGGACGCTCAGACTGTTCTCTCTGTTCCGTGAGTGCGGTTTCGGGACTCTCCCTCTCTGGAATCATTAGCTGGGAACAGGCTGAGCCTGGGTCATGGGGTGGGGGGGCAGTATCACTGTGTATCACTCATTTGTATACTTGTATATAGTGTTATTTTCAATATTATTGTAGTTTAGTTATTGTTCTTATCTCAACCCACGAGTCCTTTTTTCCCTTTACCCTTATAATTCTCTCCCCTGTCCCCAGGTGGGGGTTGGGGGGATTGCGTGAGTGGGTGTGTGGTTTGGCCCCCAGCCAAGGGCAAACCCATCACTAAAGCCATGGCATAATTTTGCCTGCATGTTGCTGCTCACACAGTCCTGGAACCAGCCCAATCTGGTATGACCACCAAACAGTTGTATTCAGACAATCCAGAGTTTAAGGTTTCTAAACTGGTATTAACACCCATCATCAGTGCTATTTTTGGATTCTCTCCATGTGGCTATTATTGAGACAGCACAGCTGTAACTCTTACCAAAGCTCACAGTGTTTATACATGTGGCAATACAGCTCACCAGCAGTTTAGTCACAGTTTAGTCATAGCGTTGGTGAACACATTTCTTTGGAAGAACTGCAGCTCACTTGGGCTGAATCAATGTACACAGTCTGTGGCTTAAGCAGCAATGAGCTGGTTACATCTGGCAATTTGAAAACTCATCACACCTACATGGAGAGGCTGTCAGACATTCTCGCCTGCTCCTGGCAAGCCACCTCCCCTCAGGGCACTGGGGTGGGCACAAGGAACTGGCAGAGTCACAGGCTCTGGTAGGATTATCCCAGCTTCCCTTCAGCTCCCTGGAAAGTCCTGCCATGTATTCTAAAAGGTTTAAAAATGGACTTCCTCCCTCTGACAAAAGTTAAGCGCTGTGCAGAGGTACCATGTGAGGGATGTCTGGTGCAGGTCTGCCTCTCTGGGCTATCTTTGAGGGTGCAGTTAAGTTTCGAGTCAGGATGATGCCCAGCAACTATCTGAAGCTTTAAACTCCATTTTCTCTAAATTTTGTACTGCTATCAGGAAATAAATCCCTCTTTGATTGGGGGTAGAATTGAAAAGCTGGCAGGTCACTGTGTTCATTGCTGTGCCTGCAGATACAAATTCACCCAGTTTCTGTGTAACTGTGAGTGACACAGAGGGCATCACAGGCCAGAGCCCAGCTCAGAACTGAGAGAATCATGTAACTCATGGTAAGAGTGACAATAAGCACGATCTTGCAGGTGATATGCACAGAGAAGATGGAGGGGACAGAAGTTCAGTGGCAAGTACTTACTTTATCTTGGTTGCAATACTGATAAGGCCTTCCTATAGCTCCTTCCCCATGTAACCGTGTCATTCACTTGATATTGACCACCATCTTCCCAACATCACTCTGTTTCTACTCTTTCTAATGAAACAAAACATTTTTGCTTTAATTTTGTTATGTCCAATGGAGTTAACAAGCCCCTTAGACTACACCAAATCCTCTTTCTGTTTTGTGGGGCATCTAGTACAGCAGTGACAGGAACAGAAACACTTCTCCATATGGCCATGCCTTTCCTGACACCTGTGCTCCAGGAGCGCATTTGTCTGACACAGCATCCTGGTGAGCTTTCCATGAAAACACAGTCACATCAAACAGTCAGGGCCACAGTGTCCAGGTTTGGCCTGGCTCACTAACAGCTATTTCCAAGCAGTTCATTCACAGCCATACTGGACTTTATAACAGCACTTCTGGTAACAGCAAGTTAAAAATGCTTAGAAAAACATTTTGTGCGTATCCCACCTACTCCAGATTAATTACCAAGTGAGAGGATCCTTGGAAATATTCAATTACAGTTTCCTACTGTCTCACAACAGAAGCTACAGATGTTTTGTGTATATTTATTGTTTCATTGAGTGGATTTGATATATTTCAAGAAAAGAGCAGATAACAAAGTCTTGATTTAAAATTGAGCTTTCCTACAGCTCCAGATTATTCACAATTGAGATTTTGGTCCATACTTTGCTCAAGGCTCTTCAACTATAAATGCACTTAGATCAGTTGTGCACCTTAGCAATTGTTAATCACTAATTTCTTTTTTTTTTTTTTTTTTCCCTAATCCATTCCACTTCTATCAATGTACTGAGTCAATTCCTACTCTGGTCCACTAACTTCACAAGAGAAATAACACTCATGAACAAGCTCGCAGCTTATTCCAAAGTTGGGAGCAAAGTGAGACAATAGGATAACATGGTACTTGGATGGGATGGATGGCACGAGACCAGCCAGCTGTGAAGAGGTAAACTTATACAGGAACAGTTCTTTGTAGTCACATTAGGAAATGAAACTACGCTTGTTATAAAGAACTTGTGAAAGAAGTAATGAGAAATGTACAGTAGTAAGCAAGGAAGACGAGGAAAGGAGAGTGTTTCAGGCCTGAAGGTAGGTCAAGAAGCCAAGGAAAATTACGACTTTATATGTACGTACCTGTTTCCATATGAGAGCACAGTCTGGTGGATCACAGCACTTCAAAAGCTTAAAATGCCAAGAAGTTTTAGAGATTTCCCACAACCTAGCTTCCACTGGCTCCGAAACTAATGTTACTTATGCCAGCTAACTACAGTGCGGTTTAGCAATATGAACCACTACTACAAGGGAAAGCAGCAGTTGGTGAAGTGTAACAGCTGCTCAGGTTTTCTACTTGAAGATTCATGATTAACTCTTCTTCATTAAAGAGTTTGGTAAATTTGGACATTTTTATTACTGTATTACATCTTTTCAAATCCAACAAGTCTGGTGGAAAATATGAGCCTGAAGAGTGCAAAATATCTCCACAAAATTAGAATCTGTTTCTCCTCCAGGTTCTGCCTCATCAAAAGAACAGGACAACGACCATTATCCAGTTCCTTCTCATCAGGCCATGTCAATGTTGGGTGTCAATTCAGAGTTTTCTGGCAAGGAACTCATGTAAATTCTCTTAAAATCTTTTCCTTTGATTCAGATTCAAAACTAAAGAGGAATCAACTTGTAGGAAAAGAGAAAATTCATGCCTGTCCCTCAGCACATAAATAAGTTGTGTATCTTCGAAGGAACATTTGCAAGTGCTTGGGATTTTTTTATGCTATCTGTTTGCCTATTTGACTATTAGTTTTGTTGAGTATTAGTTCTAAGAGTCAACAGTTTTATGTGTTCTTGTAGTGACTTGGTCTTGAATTTAGCTCAGAAAGTCATATGCAAGGAGGACCTCAGAAAATTTCCCACCCAAATATGCTGTACTGACAAATATGCTACAAACATCCCAATGTGGGGACTATCAGGCAGAACTTCTGAATTTCTAAATTCCTTCTTGCTCTTGATACAAATGAAATAGCTTATTTTCTCCTCAGTTAGCCCCTCAACACTTCTTACTCCTGCTACTTTAAAGCTTGTATTGTCATTCTTGTATCTCCAACGTGATACACATACTTAACCCAGCTTAGTAGCATTTCTATTGAATTGAGAAAAGTCTGACAGCGTCTTTGGCTTCACTAATAGAGCCTAAGAAACCCAGCATGCCAGATACTTCTCAGAGAAGAGGGTTTTCACTGCTTCCAGGACTCGACCACACCAAACTCAGCAGCCTCAAATAGCATCTGCAATTGGTATGTAAAAATCTATCATGGAAAGCTGCATGCTGGAGCAATTTGTGTCTCCACGTGCCTTATGTTTAAGTGAAAGAGTG
>NW_010141483.1:0-51300 GCF_000699245.1 Pterocles gutturalis | reverse complement strand
CAAAAAGCCATAAGCAGTTAACAAAATGCAACATGATTGTTGGCAGGCCTGCTTGCTCTGGGTCATGCAGCCAAAGCTGAATTTATAAAACATGGTAAACGGGGTGGAAGAGAGGAAAAGCAATTGGCATTTGAAACCATGCACCAGCCTGATAGAAATGCTCTGTAACTGCCTCCCTGTTTTGCATTTCCATTTCTTTCTGCCTGGCTGGCCCAGACAAGGACTCATCTGCCTGTCCTTCCACCATAACATAGCACAGAGTCAAGTTTAGATGAAGATACTCCAAATTTTTACTCAGAAGTCTCCATGTCTGGGGGATATCTAGGATGTTATAGTTAGACTTCCATGCCAGAGGCAGCTCATATCTTTCACAGTAGAGATAAAAAGGGATTTACAGGAAAGGTGGAGCCCCTTTCCAATAAGGAGTACCGGGCCACATTTTCATGTTAGCACAGCCACGCAGGTACACAGCCCCACATCCAGTCCATGCTGAGTTGCCCCTGTGGAAGACAGGGTCTATCTTCCTACCCTGGGCAAAAAGTGTGTTTGATGGGGCCCTGATCTCTGCCAAAGAAAGGAGCAGACCGGGTGTTTTATGCAGGGAGGAGGGAGATGTTTGTGCTCAGGCAGCAATTATACCCTGAAATCCAGAGGCTGACGGTTGCTGCTCCAGGGCAGCTGACTCTGCTTCCCGCAGCTGGCTGCTTAATACTGCAAAGGTGATGAAACCTGAAGGGAGCCACTGAACAGGTGGTAATTATGACTGACACAATGACGGCTTGTGCAGACATGTAACTGTGGAACAAAACACCACAGTTAGCTAACAAGAGATCGGTATAAGGTTTTTCACTGGCACTGTCTGCTGCCTGACACTTCTGAAATTGGAAGAAAAAAAGCATTGTGAGCTTCAGCATTCAGACACATAATAGGACAGACAAGCTGAGGGTGGAACACCAACATCTGTCCCTTTCAGGATGATTATAGCAGGTTCTGTTTCCATGTTGATTTCTGCAAAACTGCTTTTCTTACTGGCAGTTTTTTCCTTCACAAGTGTCTTTTCTGGGTTGTCTCCCTGTGATACAGCTGACTACACTACACCTCTGTTTCTCTCAAGCACACAATTTTCTGAACAGTTTCAAATAACTGTAGGGAGGCACGTGTGTACCCAAAGCCGAATTACCAAATTGTTCACTTTCCCTTCCTTTATCTAGGGCAAGAGAAAGTCTTTCTTGAGTAATTATGGACCGAGGAAAGACCACTGGGGCATCCTGTTCAATCAGCACATCTTTGGAACTTCTTCAGGTGTTAATATACAAAAAAATCCTTTTCCTGCCTGCTGAAAATATTTGTGATAAATTAGAAATCTTCTATCTTTCTTTTATAATAATAGTAGCTAGGAAACAGGAGAATAAGGAAGCAAATTCATCACTAACTGCATAAGCACTGATCTATAGTTTTTCTTTCTTCCCTCATTTTTGAAGTGGAACATGCAACTGCCCCAGCAGAAGACCTGCTTTTAATCATGTATGAAATCAGCAACCAAAGTTCACAGCTGAGGTGGGAATTAGGTAGAGTAGGAAAGTCAGCGCACCTGCTGAGGAGGAATTATTTCTGAAATAAGAAGTCTGAAAAGAGACCAAAAAAATTCCACCCTGTAGTTGGAAATCTTATGCAGTGGAAGTTTCATCAGAAGCAGTACAATTCCACAAAAGATGTCCATCTTAATCCATTGACACATTTTAGTGAATAACACTTGTGTCAGAAATTTTCCAGCCATTTGCTGATCCTGCTAGCAGTGCATTTGCTTTCCATGGAAACTCCATGGACTACCCTTCCCCAAGGTACTCTGCCAGAATTACCCAATTTATACACCTCTTACACTTCCTTTTCATCTTTGTACTTTTTCCCGTGTAGAAAAGTGGAAAGGCTTTGCTTCACCCAGTAGCCATGCCATTCTTCGGAAAGAACCTCCTAATCCCCAAATCCACCAGACAGAATTTGTTGAGTAAAATCTGTAAATCTTGAACAGTGTATTAAACATAGCAGGCATATTAAAATAATCCATTTTACTCATGACCGTTGCAGGATGATCATCAGATCGTTCCTGTCCCACTCTTGAAACTTTTCTATGGTTGTCTAACCAACTAATGCTACCGCTCAATAACCATACTTTTTAATCTGTCCATAAAGAGCCTGTGATGCAAAGTTAGCATAATACAACTTATACCAAAGTGAATGGAAAATCCTTCATTTTTATTCAACTATAAATTATTGTTCAATGGCCAGTGATTTTGTCTGTGTGATTTTTATTCATAAGACTTAGGTATGTTCCAGATTTGGGGCTAATAACTATAAGGATATATTGTTTGAAGAAAAACTGTAATCAAATGTTTTCAATTATTTCACTGGGTTGAAGTGATGTGATTCATCCACCTTTGGTTCTAAGGCCAGAGAGTAGTTTGTGGAAAGCATTTGCTGTATAAACATACAGAGTCGTATTTATGTTCCTCTGTGGCACATATAGATATTGGTTATTAGTCATTTATTTCTCCTACTGTGCAAAACATTGAACATTGAGAATTAACTAAAAGCAGATTTTCCTTTTCTGGATTTTAATAGAGAAAAAAACACCAAGCGTGCCTTTAGGGCTGCTTTCTAAATTCTACTTTAGATTCAGTTCTTACCTGGATCTTGTTTAAACGTATTGGACTGTCACCCCATCTAGCCTAGTATCCTGGGCAGTAGCCAGTGCTTTCAGCAGAAGCTTTTTATGCCTACAGGAGAAAGGCGAGAGAGGAAATTAGCAAGGTATATGATCAGGAAAAAGAAGGGACACACAGCTGAAGTTATTTCCTCTTACTCAGAGCTCTCCTTACATCACCTGGAGCAAGCAATATAAAAGCAGGTACAAGTAATGTAAAGTTACAGTGCACAGACTACTGGAAATGTAATGCCATGAAGGAGATGGTAGAATATGTCCACATAATATTATCAGAAAAATTAATTAAGCCTGCACATCTAAAAGGCAACAGAATCTGCTGTTCTAGATTGTCCTCCAAGGGAAAAAAAGATCACTGTAGGAGGAGAATCAGAAGAAAAAAAAGATAAAACTTTGTGGGTTGAGACAAGGACAGGGATGGATCACTCACCAATTATGGTCGTGGGCAAAACAGACTGGACTTGGGGAAAAAAATCAATTAATTTTTCACCAATTGAATCCAAGTAGGATAACAAGAAATAGAAGTAAATCTTAAAAACACCTTTCCCCCACCCCTCCCTTCTTCCTGGGCTCAACTTTGCTCTCAGATTCTCCACCTCCTCCCCCCAGCAGAATCAGTCCCTCTGCCGCTCCTTCCTCCTCAGGGGAGGACTCCTCACACTCCTCCCCTGCTCCAGTGTGGGGTCCCTCCCACAGGAGACAGTCTTCCACAATCTTCTCCAGCATGAGTTCTTCCCAGGGCTGCAGTTCTTTGTGAACTGCTCTGGCGTGGGTTCCTTCCATGGCAGTCCTTCAGGAACAGCCTGCTCCAGCGTGGGCTTCCTGTGCAGTCACAGCCTCCTTTGGGTGGAGCCAGAGGCATGGGGACGTCCAGAGGCTGCAGGTGGACATCTGCTCCACTGCTGACCTCCATGGCTGCAGGGGGACAGCTGCCACCTCACCATGGGCTGCAGTGGAACCTCTGCTCCGGTGCACCTCCTCCCCATCCTTTCTTCGCTGACCTTGGTGACTGCAGAGTTGTTTCTCTCACATCCCACTCCTCTCTCTGCTGCAGGATCCCAGCAGTTTTTTTCCCCCTCTTACCTATGTTATCGCAGAGGCACTACCACCGTCACTGGCAGCCTTGGCCAGCAGCAGGTCCGGCTTGGAGCCAGGGAAGCTTCCAGCAGCTTCTCATAGGGGCCATCCCTGTAGCCCCTCCCCGCTACCGAAACCCCACCACAGAAACCCAGTACAGGAACACAGGTTCACAGTGATAGATGCTACACTGGCTGATACACATCACAGATTGGACACAGATGTAGGAAACCACATCATAAGCTCAGCTGTCACTCACAGTGACATTGTATCTCCAAATGGGGAGGACAGGAAATGTGGCTGTCACAGCAGCTGAAGAGAAGGCATTATGTGCAGTGCATCATTAATAACAAAGGTAGATTTTCTTTGTCTTTTTTTTTTTTTAATTTCTGTACATGTTGTATGGATTTTGGTGATGTTACCAAATTCTACATTATAATCATGGGGGCTTAAATTTCTTTTCCCCTCTTTTTTAATAAATATAAACTGAGAGTGTTACATAATCCTGCAATTCCAGAGCAGGGGAGGTTATATGTATAAATTACACATATAATGTAACAGAGTCACAAATTAATCACCAGAAGTTAGTGACATCTGAAAGTGGGCAGGGAATCCTAACAGGCCCCCGAGAGGGTGTCTAAGGAGACACTTTGGCAGAAAACTGTGCTGACTTTCTATAAAAAGAGTGCAGTGTAGTTAATTTTAACCACATATTATGCCTAATTAACTCATTATGCAAATATGTACATAATAAGCCACTATCATCCAAGGGCCCAAAAATCCAACAACCATGTTCTGAAAGGTCACATAATACAGAGAGTGACAGAAAGGAAAAAAGAGGCAAGAGAATGAAAAAAGCTCTAATAAAAGGCTTTATTGATGGAAAGAACAACAGCAGGAGCTTTTCAAAACATAACCACTTACCTTTTTAAAGAAAATAAATATGTAGTCTGTTCTGACTCTTCAGCTGTGCTTGTTCTGTCTCTTTTTTCCCACGCCTACGCATCTCCTTTCATTTCTCTCCTCTAGTCCTCTCTTTCAATGTTTTCAGAGTGCTTCTTTGTTCATCTTTCTCTCTGGGCCAGATGAAGCCCTGAAGACCTTGAAAGAAGGATGACAGAGCTATAGACTGAAGAGGGATCAGAGAGTTGCAGAAGGCAGAGGTGGGCTGCCAGTACATAGGGGTAGAAACAAGATGGAAATGGGGAGGGCTTGTTTGGGGTTTCTACCTGGCTTACTGGAAATAAAGCATTCTGACTTTCACTGCATTCATCCTAGCAAGAAAAGTGCTAGAGCACTGAAAGAGTTGATCAGATAATCAGTCCAGGGAATGCACTGGAAAATCATATCCAGCAAACACAGGTTATTTTCCTAAACGTGCACACAAGCACATCTTCCATTCACACTTGACAAGGAGACTCTCACCTGTTTTTTCACAAATGTAGGACACTGTGACCTATACATCATTTCCTCGGGGGTAGACTACTAGCTAACATCATCTAACCCTTTCTGCTTCTCTTTTCTTTCTCTCGCTTTGAGGAACAACAACGAGGGCAGCCAGCCCAGATGTGCCACATCCACATATTCTAAAGTGTCCACGTAACCCTGCCAAAAGCCTCCTTTTGCTGCCACTGACACCAGTGAGCAGCCTTTCAAGTCCTTTATTCCACAGCCCCCCACAGCTTTGACACTGTTCATTAAGAGTGTTTTCTGTGCAATATTTACAGTTACCTTACACATTTTGCCCCAGACCTCTCAAGTCTGTAATATATGTTGAGTATCCCACTTACTCTTCAGTCTTACCAGAATAATGGCGATAATGTTTTATCTGTCCAATGAAGCTTGTCTGACATCATATGCCATCCAAACAAGATTTTGAATTGTATTTCCATTGGCAATGATACCATCATACTTTTGACCTACTTACAGATACAGGCCCTGGTCTTATCTGGGAGATCCATCTGCAATTCCTGCTCCTGTTTCTCTAGATATTTATGTTCATGTGCTCCCTCTGCATTCCTCAGAGCGCAATAAATTCCACCTGCCAACCCCTTCGTCACCTCTGCCTCAAAAAGGATTGCTTCAAGGTCAAGCACTTCCCTTGTAATATACAGTTTAACCTGATTTGTGGAGGCAAAGCTTTGAAATTTTTAAAATAAGGCTAAGGTAAAGTAAAGCTTGCAAATGAAACTCTGACGGTAAGCTGGAGTATTTCCCTCTCCAAAGAGTTCGAGCAGAGTGCACTGTGCCATCTGAAGCCGTAAGAGCTGGAATTATGTTATTTATTGCTCTACATATAAGATATGACTCAAGTAGAAAAGAAAACAAATGCTGACAACAGAAAGCGATCAAACTCCCATCCACGTAAATCAGCAGGAGAGAGGCAGAGGGACAAACTCTCCCAGTCTGTCTGCAAATTCACACCAGTGAATGCTGGCATTAGCCCAGGCAGTTTTAGAAACCTTCATTGAGGAAACTAAAAGGATAAATGTATGGTGGAAGCCTTAAAAGTATCAAGAGGTGACAAATAAGTGCAGCGTATAAAGATGCTCTATAGTATTTTGCCAGTTTTCACTTGGATTTGGCTGCCACGTAAGTGCTGCTCCATTGGTGAGATGTTGGCTATTCTTTTGAGACAGCAGTGATGAAAATCCCAGTGAAAAATATTAATATGAGGATTTAAGATGTGGAGGTAAAACACAAATGCAGACACTTAGATGTCCTATGCACATTGACTTTATGTACCTACATCACAAAGAGTGGATGCTATATGCTTAAAATAATAGTGTGGGAAACATGCTGAAGTGGTATAGCCCCATCATAAAGAGCTATTAATATGTAATGCTATGTCATAGGTCAGTAAGATTTCAACAGTACTGCAGATATAACAAATAGCATATTATTAAAATTGTTACAAAACCCAAATATTAAAAAACCTTTGGCCAAACACCCTGAAGTCATGGTAATACCTTAAAAATGTCTTTATTTAAAAAAAAAATTATTCTCTTTACACTCCTTTTGAATACTAAAAGTTTCATTTTCAGCTTTCTTCTGTACAATGAAACCCTTTTTTTAATAAATGCTGCAATTTTCATGTATTCACCTGACTCCAGGAGTCAAACTTTAAAAAACAAATAACTTTCCAAAGATCACGAGAAAGGGTGTAAGAACACATCGGGACCAAGTAGAAAAGACCTCTTGAAAAGGCTGAGATTCCAGCAAGTTCCACTTAGTAGTAGCTAAATGGATTAAAAACTGTCAGTCAACTAAAGATCTAGGAACAGATGCCTATACTGTATATATTTTTTTTCTTTTAATGAATAGTTCCAATGATAAAGAACAGATTTTCCTATTTATAGAAAACTGGTGTTACAAGAATATCAGATTGTGCTATTACACCCCCACATGCATACCAGTTTTCTGTATGGAAATTTGGTAATTACAAGAATTGTTGCTTCTAGAGATTTGGAAACAATAAAAAGAAATGGATTTTTGTTCTTGCTAAAAAGCAAAAAAGCTACCTATCTATTTGATATATTTTTTTAATTAATCTGGAACTTGAAGATATTTGTTTAACCAGAGGCAGAATTTAAAGGCTAAGAAGAGACCATGGGAGAAAAAAAAAAAAAAAAAAAAGACTGCAGTAAACTCTTTTTAATTTGGTGCTTTTAATTTCTGCCTTCCAAGAAAAAAAAAAATAGAAAAAAAAAAAAGCATCAGAAAGTTTGCAGAAGTAAAAGAGAGACAAACCAAATATCCCTGTAATTTTCAAATTTTCAGGTTTGCTAGCCTTCCTCACACATTTCACAAAATGTGTCACAGTATTTACCAATATGATAAAAAAGCACCTAAAAACTAACCTTGCACTTTGTTAGGAAAACTGCCCAAAAGAGCTAGTATCGAAATATCATGTAAAATTCATGTGCTAAGAAAAATTCCATTCAGACAGAGTCACAGAGCCTCATGCTGTATTTGTAAAATTCTCAAACATGATATGAGAGCATTATTGCCTTCAGGCTTGTTATTTCATCCCCTGGACACACACAGAAGCATATCATCCTTTCATAGGATTGATCAGCAAATATCCTCCAGAGCAGTTAGATAAGAAGGCATTCCCTTCTGCTAGCTGTGGGTTTTTGCTGTGTTGCATTTATTACTGTGGTGTGAAAATCTCCCACTGAGTGCAATACCTTTAAACACTTCTCTTTTTTTTTTTGTTGTTGTTGTTGTTGTTAGGTGCTTTGCCAAGTGGTGTGTTGTGTTATTTACCTTGGAAAAGAATTGTTGCAGCATAATTTATTTTGGTCTGGGCAGAAATTAGCTATGGAAGAAGTTCTGAGACCTGTTTTCTCATTACCAGCAGGTCTTCCATCTGCTTAATTAGAAGTGCAAATATTCGGAAATCTGAAATCCTGCAGCAACGTCTCAGATAGCATTTCTTTGTTGCAAGATCTGAAAAGTGATCACTGATAATTGTTGATTGTGCTCTGTGTGACTGTAATTACATGGCATTGATCTGATGTTCAGACACTACAGTGATAAGCTTAATATAAGAACCTAAACAGACTGGATACAATTAGACCAGTAATCACTGAGAAGAGCTGGCTGAAAAGGGCAGAGGGAAATCACAAACAAATGTGAATGACTGAAAGGAAAAAAAAGAAGATAAAAAAAACCACCACCAGGAAAAAACAACAAAACCCTGCTGAATATTATATCCAGCAAAGTCTATTCAGTCATTTAAGCTACTGATCAAATACCGAACACTTACCTCTTTTTGTGATCAAAAAAAGACTCTTTAATTCCTTGCCTGCCTGGAAAAATAAAGAGACCGCAGCAAACCTGCTCTGAACTAAGCAGGTAAAGCATCAGACTCTCTGCAGACATGGGCAGCTGGCCAAGTGCCTCGAGGGTTGTCCCTGAAATACCAAGGGACGATCTGATCAATGGGGTAGGGAGGTGAGAAAGCACCAGACGAATGTGAGAAGGGAGAATTCATTTCCACAAAAATGTCTGCTTGGCACTGGATAAAGTACTTTCACATTAGCATTTCGCACACCAGCCACACAGCTGTAAAAGGGTAGAAACCTGAGAAGGAGATGAGATAAAAGGGAAATATTGCTTCTTAAGTGGGCTGTGAACTTTCTTGCTCTAATTGATCTCTTACCATCCTACGCAAAGGAAAGCAACTGACACCTTCTGCAGAAGGATCATTAATCACGGGTACGCATGGAAAACTGTTCTACCCCTCTCTGCAACTGCTGAAAATAGGGTTCGCCCTCAGGCCAGCACTGGCACGACTATTCTTGTTTTCAGGGGAAGGGGACAAGAGTGATGATGGCACAGTGACAAAATAGCCACCTGGCACGTGGGCTAGCCACATGGCTAGTGCTTCCACTACAGCATCTTCTCCTATTGTACCATAAGGGAAGGAACAACTTTCGTTCCGTTGATGAGGAGGAAAAGCTTTTTATTCAAATGCTTTCACCAGGATCATCAGACCAGCATGTTCAGTGACTCCTACATCAAACTCAAACCAGTATCTGGAGCCCAAGGGTGTCAGAAACCTCCCCAAACCATTATTTGTGGTAAGGGTAAAGGGTCGATGAGGGAGAGCAAAGTGACCAGGGATGGTGGGGCTGTGGCTGCAAAGGCTGAAGGACTTTCAAAAGGCACAGGCTGGGGAAAGGGGGGTTACACTTCTGTCAGAGCAGATGAAATGGCTGGAAAAATAAACAATCTTTCAGGCAGGAGGCTTTTTGGGTCCCTCTCATGAAAGGTTAAAGGAGCATTTTTCCCCATGGGTTGGCAGCACATTAAGAAACAACATGGTCAGGAATTTGGACTTGGTGCCAAAAATGCTGATTTAGCTCCTTTCTGGGAAGCTGCCCCACTGGAGAAGGACCCAGACCTTCATGGAGGTCCATGAAGGCAGTCTGGGGCCAGGGAAGGCAGCATCCCTCCAAGTCAGCTCACCAAAGTGTGCTCTGTGGAGGTTTTTTTGTCAAATCAAAAGCATACCAACTTTCTACAATTTAAATTCACAAACAACTTAAAAGAATTGTTCAGTAAATAATTTCACATAACAAGTGAATTCAAGAAAACAGCAATCTGTTTTAGAATAATTTGTGAAGAGATAAGAGGAAAAATTTGTTGAATAAATTATCCATTATAAATTTTCTCCCACCTGCACTTCTAACCATCCTGCTTCAATTTCTGCTGTTACCTTCTCCCTGTTCTAAAGCACAGGGAATATTCAACTTTCATGTGCTCAGCAGTAGGCAGAATACAAAACTGTATAAATAATACAAACTCAGCTCATATTTTGTTTACTTCTCCTTCTGACGTTTTTCTACCTTGCATCTTCTTTCTTTTTTTTTTTTTTTTTTTTTTTGACAGGTTGAAATTAATGACCTCTGTCTCAGCACATATGCTCTATAACAAGAAAAAGAATAAAGAATAAGAATTAAAAGATATCCTAACACTGACATGCTGCAGCACTTTTCATTTGTAGATTTTCAGTGATTTGCAAAGGCAAATGCATTTCATTATGCCCAGCTTCACAGATGGAGAATTTAAGGCACCACATATATGTATATAACAAAATCTCCCACTTGCTTCAAATCCACCTAAGTTTTGCCCAGAGAGGTTAACAGTGCTTCGCAGGGTGAGAAAAGTGACACCTACGCCATTGTGCAGAGCTCTGGGCAGAGGCAGCCAGGCTAGCTCTGAACCAGGAACCACCAGAGCCATGTGAACCTGCTACTGCACCTGTGCTCATTAGAAGCACCGCTAATTAGCTTGACACAGCAACATGCTGCCATACCTATATTGCTTCCAGGACCCAATTAGTATCTCTGCGAGGTACAGCACTAGACAATGTAGACAGGCAGCCTGTTCAGAGCGGCTCTGATACTGCCAGCCAAGGTCAATATTCATGGCCAGACATCCCTGAGATAGGCCACTGGTAAGGCCACATAGATCCTAAACCTTCCAACATTTGCTCTTGCATTCAACTCACCGGATTATGAAGTCTTCGCAACCTCAAAGGCAGGATACAGCAGATAAAAAATCACCTCTTTTTCTTTTTAACTCAAACAATTGTATTCTCTACAAATACATCCCACAAGGCAATGTGTTTGCTGTGGACAGGTTTACACACTTCACTTCAGCCACTTAATTTATCCCAGGTGCACTTTAGTAATCTGCAGTGTGCTGATAGGGAGACATGTCAGCTGAAGTCAGAAAGCATAAAATCCCCTTCTCCCACCACCTTTTCATTGTGCAATGGAACAACAGGTTTCTATGTCTGCCTAGGGGAAAGAATTCTGCAAGATGTACCTGGGTGAGTAATACTGATTTTCTCTCTGATAAGAAATGTTGTACCAACATTTTCTGAAGAGCCAAGTTTGGGATGAGGCCATGGGAGTTCACTAAGTATGAATTGATGATGCTCTCGGGATTTTACCGATAGGGTCTGCCTGCCTTTACTTCTTGCTTTCTGGGTGGTGTCCCTGTATCAAATGTTCTCGTGACTGTTGCTGGTCCCAGCCTTCACAAAAAACATGGACTGCAGTAACTCTGACTTCCTTAGTGGTTGTATTAGAGCTGTATGAAAACAGTGATTCTCCAACTTGCAGATCCTTGAAGCTGGCTTTTGTTCCAGGGCAGGCACCCCGCACAGACTCCATGTAACACTAAAGCCACTTTTTAGAAGTGACATTCAAGCCCATTTGCTCTTTTTTCTTCTGGCTGGTAGCCAGACAAATGCAAGGGTCAGCTTTTGATTCCCCAAGCTGCTGGTTTTTATTATGGAATAGAAGGGACTGGTGGAACAATCCAATGATTGCACTGGACAGGGCTGGCTAGGGACTCTGTTGCACCCCAAATGACAGTGGGGATTTCAGCCTCACTGTCCCCTGTGGTCTGCTTTCCCCTTCAGCTGGGAAGCTCCAGAGAGGAGAGGCCCTGCGGTACCCATGTGATGGAGTCCTCGTGCAAGACCAGCTCTTGAACTGCTCAGGAGCTGTGGTTTGCCCCCACCTCTCTTCATTACCTCTCCATTTAGACTTTCAGGGCCAGCTGGTGTTGTGGGTGGCTGTTGTCTAAGGAACTATGTACATAATATTTAATTACATATATCAGAGTCTCAGATATGTTTTCTTCTCTTTAAATTGTCTTTATGGGAGAAAACAGAACTTAAAAGAGAGCTCAGTGCTTGCTCAGTGTTCCAGTCTTGCCAGTGTTCATATTCAAATCAGTGAAATCATGGGGGAAATGCACACGTGGAACGAAGCACATCTGCAATTTTGGCTGGATCAGGGCACTCCAGGGCTGAGAGATCATTTCCATTTTCTCATGGCAAGCATGGAATCTTACACACCATTTCTGAGAGAGCTGTAAAAGGGAAATAAATTTTCAAGTAATTAGATTTAAAATGCACTTCTCTATCATTTTCAGGCTAAAAATTACAAGTGAACTCACATCAACATTGTGTTGTCAATTTGGCTTCTTCACACGTGTTTTTACTATTTAAAAAAGCCTTTTCTGTTCACCTTTTAGAAATCTTCTCTTGATTCCATTCCTTTTCTAATTACAATCCCATTTTCTTAGTAAAGTCCTTAAAGCTTCCCCCATGCCTCTAATCATCTCTCCAGTTATAATCTTCAAAATCGTGTTCCATTCAGTTTTCAATTTGGCAGCACCAAAAGACAGATCTCCATGTGGTTAACAACCTTTTATTTGCTGCCAGTTAGGACTGAGGTTTTTGCTTCTTCTCTTTTTGGGCTTCAGTGATGTACTTGATGCTGTTTAATACATCCTTCTTCAGCACGCTTTTGTTATGCAGGTGTTTGCTTTATCATGGACTCCTGGGTTTTCTTTTTTTTTTTTTCTGGGTGCAAATTTATCCTTTGTAGAATCCTATAATCCAGCCTTTCCTCTTTATTTCCTTCATATTTCTTCAAGGACTGATCTGAGGCACAAAGAATATTTTTTTTTTTAGCCTTGATCCAAATACAAGAAAATACTTTTCAGGACAAAAATTTCTGCTAAAAATCAGGGTAGCAACACTAATATTAACTAAGCTATGCTGATTTAGATCTGCAAAGGGCTCTGGTCTCCGTTAATATCATTTGGAGACACACAGCTTCCTGCTGCATTTAAAAGGAAAGTTCCCATCCAATCACCACTAGGATGCCATGGGATTGGTGCCAGAGCTATCTCCTGAACCATTTTCCTTGGTGGACCTCTGTCTTCAAGCACATGAGCAGAAGCAGGAGCCTAAGGCAGATCTCTGCATTCCCCATGGTGGCAGGATACCTACCAGGTAGGTGTGGCAGACAAAGCATCATGACAAGTGATTCCTTCTACAGAGTTTGCTTATCACTTTAGAGAGAAATGTTGGGTCATTCCTGACAATTACAATGGAATCCAAGTCCAAATCCAACAGAACTTGGAAGGGGCAGACATTTTTGCAAATATCTAGGAATAGAAGTTCTTCCTTTCTCCCACCTCATCAGATTGTAATTTAATTTCAAGGCCAGGCTGGATGAGACTTTGAGCAACCTGATCTAGTAGAAAGTTGTCCCTGCCCACAGCAGGGGGCTTGGAACTAGGTGATCTCTTAGGTCCCTTCCAACCTTAACCATTCTGTGATTCTGTGATTCTATGATTCTATGGTGTTTCTTTGCCCAATCAGTTTCTAAGTACGTTATGTAGATTTCAGAGAAATAAGAAAAAGAATGACAGAAAATTAACTGTCTCATTTCTCTGGTCACTTGCAACAAAATGCAAAGATAATTTTTTGCACTGATTTCCCCTGGAAAGACAAGCACTGCTGTGCCAGCTTTCTAGGAGCCAGTCACAGAATGTAGAGCAGGGTGCAGCACTCCCTAAATGCCTCAGACCATAACAATTGTGAAGCAGTTCAGCTCTCTGGCTGCTGGCCGTGAAGTTGTAGCTCTGTCTGAGTCCATCCTATGGCATGTGGACTAACCTGCTCAGGTCCAGTGCTAGACAGATGTGCCTGCTGTTGTCATGTAACACTCATGCCTACGCAGTGCCTAAAGCCCCTTCGGCAATATGCAGATGATCTTGTCCCAGGGGATGAAAGGCACTATCAAACATTTGCTATTTTATATGTATAAATACATTTGACAACTTTAGAACTGTGTGAGCAAGTAAGCATCTGAAGTAGAGGGCAAATTCATAGCAATTTTCTCTCCTTGAGTATCTTCCCGTGGGAGGGAACTTTTTGAGAGGCTGTGTTCATTTTCCTGTGACTATGGAGAAAAATAGAAACCAGAATGATCTTTACAGAGCCCCCACTTCCTTTGTGGCATTAGTTAGCATGCAGAGAGCTGCTCTGTGGACAGAAGAAAGACGTACATAAAGACTCCAAGAGAAGGCTTCTGCTTTCCTCTTCTGAAATTACTGTTTAGAGCCTGCGAGGTACATCACAGTAGGCAGGAGTACGCTAAATACAGCCCTTTCATATATCTTTTAGCAGCAAGGACACAGGTGTGCTTCTGCTCCCTTCCATCACTGGATTATGCTTTTTGAATTTTCAGGTGGGGGCAGGAATATCTCCTCCTTCAATTATAGATGAGAGTTACAAGGTTTGTCTGCCACATTCAAAAGAAAAGAGAACAGAAGTCTGTGTTGCCATCTTCTCTTTGCTTTGTGGTACGTTTATAGTTTATTTGGGCACAAAAAATTAGAGACAATGAACCATCATATCACTGCACTGTTTTTTACAGTTAGAGTTGCTTTTCAGAGAGCCTAGTACTGGGGCATGAAAGATTACTATTTTCCTGTGTGAGGAACAGATGTGTCCATTTTCCTCTCCTGGAAAAAGGCTTGCAAAAATTTCATTATGATGAGGACATCCACTTTGGTCAAAGGAGCATGACTGCAAGCACTGAGGCTTAATCTAGCATCTCATGTAGGTGAAACTACTTTTAAAAGGTGGGATGTCATTAAAACACTTGAAGAAACTGAAAACTGGCAGAAAGAAATGGAGGTTAACCCATCTCTTGCAACACAATAGCCCTGAAATTTGCCTGCCGTTGTTTGTAGGTGTTACCAGGAAACACTATGTGGGGTGTGCTTCCATATAATTATACAAAACAGAAGAGTAATGTAGTTAAAGCAAAATAAGTAAGACACAGACACATAGCTATATATGTATATGTACACACTAAATCACTCACGCACAAAGCTCCATGCACAACAGCCCAGGATTTCTATTAAGTTACTGAACGTTTCCCAGCACTGCTATATCATCTCCATAGGAAAAGTTTTCTTGGCTCCAACAATCACCTCACAATAAGTTCATTTATTTTTCCTTTCTCTGATTAGAAATGACAAATTTCACCCCAGGGCATAAAATATCTACTTTAAAAAAAACCAACAAATAAATAAGTGTACAATACCTATATGAAAATGTCCTGGTTAGCTTTCCACTGTAGACATTCTTATTTGCCATAATTTAGAGAAAAAGCAATATTACTAAAAAATTATTCTTCTGTTTGGTGGCCATGATATAGAGTGCTTTTTGACATTACAAATGAGGAGTGAGTCAGGAAAGTGCCTCCCCTGTCTTCCTACGTCTCTGTAAATCAGAAGGAATGCCACTAAAACTGGGAGGTTAAAACCTGCCTGACAAAAGAGCAAAATCCATTGATTTGAAGGCAAAACACCAATGACTGCAGACATTTCATGGCTAAAAGAGACATTCACAGACAGTGGGAAAATTCTGTGCTCTCTCTCACTCACGAAACGCAGACACTTTCCTTTCTGGGTTTATTTCCCCCCACTATTTTACCTAAGCTGTCACTTCTGTTAAATTGTTCATTGTGAAAGTTCAGCTGTCTCCAGAGATGCATCCAGATTGCTGCCTTCTGCAAGTTTCCCAAAGATAAAAAGAAAGCTATGGGTATGGATTACTAATGCCTTCCCACCTCAGAACAGTTGCTTCAAAACACAAAAGGCCACCAGAGTTGGTTTTAGTTGTGTCCTTGCCATTTCTCAAGACCTGGAGTTTAACTTGGCTGTATTTCAGCCCAGAACCATTTTTAGCAAGGACACAGGTGTGGTTCTGCTCCCTTCCATCATTGGATTATGCTTTTTGAATTTCCAGGTGGAGGCAGGAATATCTCCACCATTTCTCTCAAAGCTTCCCTCAAGAATGCACTTTCTCGACAGATATTTTAATCTCTTTGTTCTGCCCTCTCTCTCTTCTCTCAGAATGTCAAGTCTGTTTATGCAAATCTGCTCACTCCAGATTTCTGATCACACATTAGTTGAAGTCCATGGAAGCTTTTTATCTTCTACCACCAAGAAGATCAGTGTTGTTTTGATACCCTTCTGTCCAGCGTAAACGTGAAAAACACATTACTAGTGTTAGTTCTTCCTACTATTAATAATATTAATAATCTTGTTGCAGATTAACAGGCATAACTATGGCAGTATATGCATAGCTACTCTGTATCAGAGTTTACAATACGATGGGTCTTTTCTAAGACTACTAAAATGGGTTTGTCTCTGCCTTTTTCTCTTTCAAGCTCACAAGCAGACAACAACTGCTACTCCCCATCAGAGCCCCCAAAGGCATGTTACACTCCAAACTCCTCAATCATCAGTTACCTTAATTTTTTCTCCCTTCTAAAAGAAAAAAAAGAAAAGTGACCACTTCAAGTAGAGCACATACACCCACAGTTATCAATCAGTATCTGAGCTGACCTCCTTTAGTTCATGCCTCTTTGAGACATCGCGTGGTTTTACCCTCTCTGTGTCTTTGTCAGGTCCATTCCATTGATGCTGTCTGGCTCACGGGCTCCTTGAAGCCACCACTTTTTTGCCGACTTTAAGATTTGGTGTCTGTCTCTTCTCACCAAGGGAAGAAGTTGCAATGCCTCCTCTTTGCTCAACAGATGCATGCTTGCTCAGTAAGTGCCTCATCAGAGAGAGGAGCAACTCCTCACGCTGTAGCTTTTTGTGACATTAAATATTTTGCCATTAAATGCAGTCTAGCAGTCTTGGATTGCAAAGATTTTGTTCCGGCCTTTTGTTAACACAGTACATTCTGTATTTGATTTTTTTCACAGCAGTTAGACATCCCTCACTTTAATGTCATTGACTACACTGTTGGACAGTCTTAATCTAAGTTTGGTCCTGAACACGTTTCAGTATCCAGAGCACTGCTCTAGAATTAAACAATTCTTTAATGGGATATATAACTAATATTTAAATGGGATACATCGCTTACCAGATTCTTTAATTGGTCTTCCCACACTGCCATCAGACTGTGGATATCCTGAATTGGAAGTAATGTATTTAAAACTCTTTTAAAAAATGTTTAAATTCCCAATAATCAAATTGTGGTCCATTATCTGACATAACTGTGGGTTGCATGCTATGGCAGATGAACACCATCTTTATCTGCAAGATCACACATTCAATAGATGACTTCTGCAGCAATGTCATTTCTGGATATCAGGAATAATGACCTGAAAAAAAGTGGGGTTTTTTTACAGCAAACGTAAAAAAAAAATTATTTCAGCTGTGGGCCATAAATCTTAAATTTCTGGAATAATCACCATTGCTGTTTTTTTTTTTAATTTACCAGCATTTCTGAAATTAACTTTTTTGGTTTTCATTCTTTGGCTATTTTGCCCACACTGCTCCATAGTTAATATTTATAAATATAATACAAAGCATCTTGCATTTTCTTCACACACTGAGATCATGCATGCATTCTGTTTACCAGCACTTGACTCAGAGTTTTGGGAAGTGATTTAGAATGCTTAGAAAATATACTCTGTATTATATAAAATACTTTCCCAAAATCATTTAAGGACCAGTAAATGCTGTCCAGTCACTCAGACTCGTAGCATGTATTATGCCTGCAATGTTTTATCTATTTTTTTGGCTTTCTGCAGTGACAGGTCTCCACAGTGACATGCTGTCTAAGAAGAAAAAAATTTCTTAACAATTTTTGCATGTACATGAGACTCCGTTTCTGTGCTACTTCAGTTCTATTGAAAGCTCTGGATGGAATGTCTGCTCTATGTAAGTCTCTTCCAGATTTATATTTGAGTTGTAAATCATACCAGACTTTGCAGTCCAGGAGATCTGCCTGCAAAGCCCTTTTCAGCAATTGCCACTAATGGCTTGCGATCAGTTCCTGCTAGCACTGGTATTCCATATAAAAACAATGAACATTTTCTGCATGCATGAACTAAAGACAGAGCCTCTGATTCTTTTTGTGCATGCTGACATGCAGTTCCAGCTAGGCCTCCAGAAGCATATGCCATGGGTCTCCAGTGATCACCACTCCTTGTTAAAAGTGTTGCCCCAAGGCCTTGCTTAGAAGCATCAATTGCCAGCTTTGTTTGGTGCTTATTATCATACACTCCGAGGACAGGTTCCTTCTTTATCAACTATTTGAGATTCAGCAAGTCCCTGTTGTGATTACCAGCCCGTGCCCATTATGCATTTTTATACACTGAAGACCTTCAGATGGCAGTTTAAAGGGTTTAGATCTGTTTGAATATAAACTCCCCAACAAAATTTGCCTTTTCTTTACATTTTGTAAGTCCTCTTTATGTATGGGGACATATTAGTAATCAGACCTATTTGTATCCTCTGTTAAGGTTTTGGTTTGGGGTTTTTTTTGTTGGGTTTTTTTTTTTTTTTTCCCCTGATACATTTTCTTAGATTGGTTATTTCTCTAACCTTGAATTTACATCTTTGTCTTCTGCATTTCAACTTCCTGATTTGAGTCCCTTCCAGGAGCTTACCAGAGTCTCTGATTGCAACATTTTTCTATTATTTTTCTCCTCATCTTCTCCTCATGGTTTCATGTCATTTATTGTGTATTTGTGGGAAATACTTGAGATTTTAAAAAACCTTTTCCAAATACCATGGTAAACTGGGGTTTACCTAAATGGTTCATTAAAATTGCACAGATGTGAGGCTTTTTTTCTCTAGAGAACCCCCTCAGAACAGAGCTGAAGCATCCAAAGGTCCTCAGAAACCATTCCCTGGCTAGGGACTTTTTTCCCCTTTTCACATGCTTTGTTAGTTGCTCTGACTGCCAGCCACAGGGAAGTTCTCATCTTTCTTTTTTTTTTTTTTTTTTTTAATTATTGTGGAATAAACTAATTTTGGAAGCTCTCTAATAGTTTCCATTGTATCTAACTTGGCCAAAATAAGTCTTCCAAGTTTTCATTTCAGCTCCAGAGAGAGATTTCTAGGAACATCTATGACAGGACAACTGATTCAGTCATTCTTACTTTATGTTTTTGTTGGCTTTCTTTGATGACATTAAAAACATCTGGGAAACAAACTCCAGGCTTACAAGCTGCTGTCCTTCCAAGAAATGTACTCTGTCAACAGTCAGTACATTGGAGATGTTCACAGCACGAGAGTAGGTGCTCCATTTGTGACAGCAGTTATAAAGTATATCCACTAAAACTGCTGTTTACATCAAGCCCACAGTGAAAAAGCACAATTTCCTCATTTATGGAATAGAAGTTATATATGTCTGCTCAACACAACTAGCATTTCTTTTCAGTTTCTTGAAGCTTTGGATATTGTCTTCCCTATAGAGTTTAGGAGTTTTACATCTCTCTAGTTTAAGAGCAGTAAGAAGGCAATTTCTCATCAAGACAATATTCTTGTGTTAGGAGGTCGCTGTCTCCTGTACAGATCACTGAAAGAGATTCTTCCTTACATTGAAGATATGTCTCTTTTTTAGGTATAGGCTATTTTTTCCAGAAAAGGTTCTGCTCTATGGAAATACAGCATCTCTGTCCTAGCAAAAAACAATGCTCAAATGTATGTTTTCTTTCACGTCGTTTGCACAAATTTGCGTGACTTCTCCCAAACTCACTCCATTAGAATTTTGTGGAGTATTTCTCCCGTATTTTCATTTTTTCTCCATATCTCCATGTTGCTATGGACCCATGGTTTGCAAAAAAAGTTTTGCCCATTTTCATTTTCATATTCTGAAGTCTGGTCTGGTTCTTTTCTGCGGTTAGTTAAAATGCAAACAATTTTTCCAACTTTATGTTGAGATCTTCTAGCCTGAGGCCTCTGATACCCGCTGTAGTCTTGTCTCAAAGCAAGGATAACACAGGCCTCCAAAAAGCCATTCAGTCTCAACTCTGTTGTGAACACTTCAGAAGTATTACTCTTTTTATTTACATGTAGCAGTTCTCTCTGAAGCCTCCTTCTTCCTAGCGGTTAACCTTCTTCAGCAGTTTGCTGTCCCTATATCAACTGTGGGTTTTTAAAGAAATCTCAGCTCTCGCACTTTGCTGTATTGAACATGTAGCAACCTTTTGCTCACCTTTCTCTTCCACCTGCCATCACAAAATAGATACATCTTTTTTTGACCACTTCTTGTGTGCAGTTTGTGAGAGCTTAATCTGGTTATGAGTTTTTAGCTCCACATCAGCCTTTTGCTACATTCTTTTCTTCTCCTTCTTCTCCTCCTTCCATCTCTAGTTCTATATTCTGTTCTGAGATCATGATTAATAAGGACTCTCTGAAAGAGCTCATAAAATATGAGCCATTCATATGGTAGGTGAGCAACCATTATATGGAAAGGCTTGAAAAGGAGAAAGAGATAGCTCTACATCTTTGGCTGCTAATCAACGCACAACAGATGTGACATTTCAGCCTTACATGCAGAAGCAGCTTCAGGGTTTGCTCTTTTAACAAAATAGTTGCCTGGAGATTCTTTAGCACTGCTCTGAATTTCTGAGAAGATACGGCTAGCTGCAGTATATTTTAGCTTCTGCTTCTGAGTTTGTACTGTGTGTGTGTTTTCCCTTTAGTCCTGGTGGTACAGAGGAGCCCATGTTTTGGAGAGGAACAGGCAAAAAGAGTTTTTCTCCTTTATTCAAACCCAATGATATTAATATACATAATAACCTAATAAAAATTAATTTTAATATTGAGATAGGTTATGAGGTTTTAAACTGTACTATAACTTCAGAAGATAAAAAGTATTTGTTGACTTAAGGAACAACTCTATTAATAAATGGTGCTCCTTTTCAGGGTTATGACCTTTTTTTGATTGCCCCTCTATAGCAAAACATAACCTTATTGATTTGAATTTGTAAAACCCTTCTGTAACTGTACTGTGACTCATGGGGGGCCATGAAATCACTCTGTGACCTTCCAAGTCTCTCACAAGTCCTAGGAACAATAATTTCTAGTGGCAAATATTTCAAAATAGGCAGAGCAATAATTGTAAAGTATCAATTTGGAACATCCAGAATGAAAGACTATGGGTGAAAATGAAGATACAAATGGCTTGGGATGTTAGTAAGCTACAAAGCAAATCTGTCAGCTTATGTTGCTGAAGGGTGAATTATTCTTAAACCTATGCCTGTCAGCTCCTTCACTTTTTTCTTCCATCCCTCTACTCTAGATGCTATGGGTTGCTTTTACTTTTCATTTGAGGTATATGGTACTGGGCAGTAAACAATAAACTATAAGTCCATATTTTTGCATTTTATTTTGAAACTTCAACTGGTCAAAAATGTTGGGTGAAAAATCATTTTCTCTGAAGAATGAGGTTTTGTCAGAAAATGCTTTTTCAGGGGAAAATATAACTTGATTACTTTTTCTTTTCATTTTTCAGTAGCAGGGTCTGAGAGGAAAGTAAGTTAAGTTTCAATTTACATTTCTTGTTTTGCTTCAGCTTTAAATTCAAAATGTATTTGTTTACTTTTAAATGTCATGCAAAATAGTTTGTGTAACCTTTTTCAACCAATTTTACCTTAAAAGCAAGAGGTGTTGTGAGGATGGCAGTGGCAGAGAGTGTGTTTAGCTCTGTTCAATCCCTGCTCCCATTGAATGGTTGCTTTAGCTCCACTGAATGGTGGCTTTAAAGCAGAACCCAAGAGACAGGGTAGATGGCTGCAGCCTGCCCAGGAGAAGCCACTGGCTCTTAGAAAGAGGCAGACAGCAAGCCTCAGGTAGACAAAATCCCTGTGATTATAGTAGAGCAGTAAGCTGTGTTCACAGCCCAGAGCTGCCACAGATGCTCTCCAGCACACTGAGGCCAGCATCATGGGCAACACTGCTGGCACTGTGGGACCATGGGTCTGCTGGGACAACACCTGGATGAAGTTGCTCAGGTTAGCTAAATTGATATACTTTATGCACTCAAAAGAACAAAGACTGTGAAATGTGTATTATAACCTCTGTTAACAGCTTACATTCTTCCCTGTTTCTTCAAGGCAAAGCTAAAATTCAAGTCCCTTTGCCTGTTCTGTTCCTACAACATGAGATGATTAATTTAATAACACAAGGTAATAGCATCCTTCCTCAGACTCAGTTCCTTTCTTCTTTTCCCCCATCTTACTAGGATCCACATGCCACAGTCAATCCCATGGCATTTTATTGCTCAAGTTTCTTAAAAGCAGTAGGATGGTTCTTTTACTGCTGGACACACATTTACAGTCCCCATTTGGTCATCTTCTGCTCCTCTCCCTCTACAAGGCATGGCTCTCACTCGTGTTAATGTGAAGCACACTTCAATGCTAATTAAAGAGAGCATTAACCAGTGTCTATATTTGACAGTACTAATCACATCCATCATGTACACATGTGACAGTGCTATCAGTATCAGGATTCAGAAGCTGTCTTTAGTATACCTTTTACATCTTTTTAGTCAAAAAAGGGTTCTTCTTGCTGACAGCTTCCAGCTCTGATAGTATACTCTCCCAGATCCTTGAAGAGGAGTCATCACTTCTATGCCAATTTTTATAACCCACAATTTTGGCTATTAATAAGCATGTTGTGTTTCTAACTATAATTTAGAAACTAAACTTCAACACAATGAAGTAATTAATTTACTTGTTCTACTACTTAGTCCTTTAAAAAACTTATTTAGCACAAAATGACAACAGTTACTAGATATGTTGGAGCCGATGTCTAGTCTCCATTAAAATACAAAGACCCACCCACTGAGCACAGAAAACATGATTCAGGCTGAGAAAACAAGACTCTATTTGGTGGCCTTATAAATTATTTTTTCATAAATTTTCCACAAGTTTTTGCCATATAGGAAGACATGATTTGGCCAAGCTCATTTCAGCAGAAAATTATAAGAAAGAGGGATTGGGAGGAAAAACACAAATTTTTGGACAGTCCAGGAATATAGCACTAAGTCCTTTGTGACTTGATCAGGATTCCTAGATGCTGCCAAACACCATTAGGACATCCTAAATACCAACAGGAGAAAGAAGGGGTGCTCCTGTGTAGTCCAAAGTCTTAGGCAGTCCAGAGCAACAGAGGCTTAAACACTCATGCTGTCTGTCTGCCTATCTGCCCACTTTTCTATAAGAAACATGAGCGGGCATGCCTGATTCCAGCCAAATTTGAGAAAGAGGCTGCAACAAAAACATACTAAATTCTTACAACTTTGAAAAAATTCAGAAGTTGGGGAAAGAAAAGAGGTCATATCCACACCCCTGATGATGGAGAAATAGGCAGAGCTTGTCCACTATTTGTCTGGTTTGGCTCCCAGTTTGCCCGGCAGTGCCCTGCAGGCACCAGGCAATTCCCATGCACTCTCCTGCAGCCCAACCGCTAGAGCTGGCAAATCCTGCACAGTCCCACGGTGCGGGAGTAGCTATGGGATAGAAATGGAGGCAATGTGGATGACTGGGTGAGAGATTGCTTAAGACCATGGGAGGGTGGAAAGGAGCTAAAGGGCATTTAGAAGATGCTGGGAGGACCTACAACACCGTTTGCAGTAACAGTGGCAGAAGGGGAATGGGAAGGACAGCCAGAGCTGTGCAAGGAGAGAGAGAGTGAGCATGAGTTGTTGAGCACAAATCCATAAGGACCCTCATTTTGATTAGCACCACAATCACAGAACCACTTGTTTTAATGTGATAAGGAAAGGAGGTGAGATAGGCAGCCACATCCTCTGAAATGATGGCTCAGGGAGAGTCCCCTTATCAAGCAAATGCTCGGAAGAGTATAATTAGCTTCATTCAGCCTAAGACACAAGGAAATCATAAGCCTGTCCTGGCTGAAACCAAGAGCATTTAGACTCTGGAAGTCCATTTCCTTGATACAGGCAGGAATTCAAACTCAAGAGCAAGAATCTGTGAAGGAATCCAGACCATTCATGCCAAGGAAAAGGCAATAGGCTGGCCAGAGGTGAAATAAGAATACAAAAAAACCTCTGGAGCTTTGGCTTCCTCCAAACCCATGCCATACCAGGGCTCGCTGAAGTACTGGTACCCAGTATCCATCAGATAGATTTTCATTGAGGACTTGACTTTGTGTAGGAATAAAAAACACTTTCAAAACTCTGTATTATAGGATGATCATTTCCATTTTCTTCCACTCCCAGGGCAGAGGCCCACCTCGTTCCCAGGAAAATTAGCAGATACTGTGCGCCAAGCGGCATTTCCCCTGTGCATCAGGCTGACATAGCCAGTAACACAACCAATAAACTACTGCTGGACCTGAATTTAGTGCTCAGGGATGCCATGTTGACCTGACAACTCTGATTCACCTGTGGGGGCACCTGATCCTGCTACTCCACTGTGGCTTCTGCCTTCAGCAATCTGCCCTGCCTTGGTCTTAGATATTTCTGCGAACAGTGCACAGGTGGCTGCTATGCTTATGAAGCAGTATCTGGGGTGGAGCAGCACAGCTGGCATCAGTTTTGGCTCTTCTCTAAATACTGTGTTTTAATGTGCAGGAGTTCTGTTGATGCTGCTGGAACAGCTGAGCCATCCCTGCAAGAGGAATGGAGTAGACACATAGAGAAGAAAACAGCTATGGTGTCCTGGTGTGAATCATTTCACACATCTATTTTACATCAAACTGTTACAAGTTACACGACACTTTCCCAGACATCTGGTCAACTTTTCCTTTATTTACACATCTCCAAATTTTGTCTCCAATACATAAGTCTGAATTTTCATTAAGTAGTAGTTGCTTTAGCATTGCTTTCCAGTGGTTTTGTAAAATGCAAGGGAAGTACCGCAGCTCAGCACAGCAGGGCGTCTACAGGCAAAGTCCATCACGTTTATTTAGACTTCAATCTTCTAGCCATTTATCCAGAAAGGAAACTGTGCAGAAGAATACGTGAGTTAAAGTCTCAGTAAAGATATTTCCTTCCATCTTGAGTCATCAGCTGACACATTCCATATGCTCTGATTTGCTTATTATTAATTTAACTAACAATAGAAAATGTATTTAATGAATTATGATCCTGTGACAACAAATTAGCTAGACTGGTATGTATAAAGGTCTCTCTTTAAACTTTAATTAGTTTAACAATGATGTGCCTGCTGCCAAGAAAACATTCAGCAGCTTAGAAGCAGGATGCTTTGTATTTAACATGGAAAGTGTATCTCAGTCCAGGCTTATTTATAAAGCAATTTTCTAATAATGATCTAGATTCAGTGAAGTTCAATCAAGGATGGAGTTACCCTGACATACATAAAATGAATATATTAAACCACCTATCAAGTACCTGACTGCTCAAATAAACATAAAGAATGAAGGGGAAGGGAGATGAAGAGAGGTGACTTGAATTAGATCCCTTTCTCCTGAAAACCCGCTTCTCTCCCTCCCCCTTGCCCAAATCTGGGGAAGGCAGCAGGCTGCACCACTACAACACATGCTCACCCTGCCTTCCCTGCAGCACCCTGTGGGCTGCACACTTTGCTGCTTCCACAGGTCTGAGTGCAAGAGGCACACCATGGACCACAAATGCAACAAGCTCCCTGCCAGTCCCTCTGCCCTCTCTCTACTTCAGGTATCCCCCACACCCCCTCCCGCCTCCTCTCTCTGCCCCATATCTCTGTGTAGTGCCCCATCCTGTAGCACATGCATGCCTTTCCCCAATAGCACACTCTGTCCCTTGAGGCCAAGATGGGGAGGATGCATCACCTCCTTCCCACTCTCCCTAGTCTTTTTACCACTCTCCCTTTCCACATGGCAGTTCCTCCCTTGCCCAGACTCTCTTTGACATTGACTCTCTGAGACCCTTTTTCTCGCATTTTCCCATGCCACCCCTCTCTGTTTCCCCCAGCACATCCATGTGCCTCTCACACTCCCTCCCTCCATCTCTATCTTCCATCTCTGTCCCCAGAGAACGTGATTTTACCCTGGGAAGGCAGGGGGTTGTTGTGAAAGCATGGGACAAGCCAAAGCACCCTCCCTTTCTGGACAAGTCCCTCTGCCAGAAGCAGGAGGTGTCTGGGCACTACTGCAGAACAGGTGCTATTTCTGGTGACAGGAGCTGTGCTCTCTTTCCCCACCATGCCTTTTATGCAGCGTTCAAACAGGCATCTCCTCCTACTACTAATGCAGGAGAAACCTTGTACCAAATAAGCCTTGCAGAAATTTCACCAGCTCAGTTTTATCCATGGCCTGAGAAGAGCCTTTTTGTCCCAACAAATGCAGGCTGGGCTGTCACTGCTTACAGTGACCTAGAAGCAAAGGTATTAAATATAATGTTTTATACTGCCAAAGAGATATTTGTTGGAAAGGACCTCTGAAGGTCATCAAGTCCAACTCCCTCTGAAACTGGGACTGTTGCCAATGTTAGATGAAGTCTCTTCAAATCTCTGCTGCTAATTCGAAGCAAGAGGTTTGAAAGATTTCTGAAAGATGTCCACAAAGTACAAGGTGGCACATTATCTGTTGGAAGAACAGCCTGCATTCTGTGTCCTTCGCAGCTGCTGGCCACCTCTCACACTTCATGTGAGCTCATAACAAAGGCAGAAGTTAAACTTCTTGTTCACTATAAAATATAATAAACATTATTTGTTTAAGTTCTTTGACTACGGCCCAACATTTCGCTGTCATCAAAGCTTCCTTTTTATTAATCCTCTAAACCAACAAAGACCACCAGCTGCTGTTTAATTAACCACACACAAAATCAATAATTTTTGTGCCACTATTTTAAAAGTCACACATTTTTCAAGTCTTCAAGGGTGTGATTTATCTGACTGAAATAGTTGTATAGTACTGTTTCAGATGTATAGTGTCTGACAGTAAGCCGTTTTGTCTACTTTTCCTTTCTCCTCACGCAGAACTTCAAAAGCTTGAAAGGCATCTTTTCTCATCAGGCTACTGCACTTGGATGACCAGACACAGAAAGACACCTGTATTGCCCCTCATGCAGCTGTATGCTGCATGTACGTACTTTACCACAAGTAGAGATGAGCAGTTTCTTCATAAACAGTTTGAAAATTCATTCATCTTGCACATCACATCCATTTCCATCCACGGACCAGGGACAGTCCCCACCAGCAATTTTGGCATGATTTCAGCAGCCAACCTACACAAAGGATCTTAACTGGACACCCTCACTTTCGACATTCTTCTCTCTCTCCACTTAATGCCTGCCTCCTTGGACCATTGTATCTCACCTTCTTCAGGTGTTTGCCAGCTGCTTCATGGCAATACCGCAACAGCGCTCCCTGCCCACCCCACACCACAGTGGATCAGGCCCCTGGAATCCTCAAGGTATGGTACTGATGATGGTACCATCTGGAGGCATGATGTCCACCCCATATGCCAGAGGTGCTCAACACCATTTTTATGGCATACTGCATCCTCCACAACCTGGTCCCAGAGTCCATCCTGCCTCGTGGGAGGTGAGGGGTCACCTGCCCCAAGAGAAGAGGGGGGAGCAATAGGGAGGCAGCATGGAAGGTGGGGATGCAGAGGCTGACGGATGGCACCAAGAGGGGTAACAGCAGAGAGGACGTGTCACAAGTGGCAGCCATGGGACAGCCTTCAGGACATAATTTCCTCAGCTCAGCAAGCTCAGGACTGGACAACACCATGCCCTCTTCATCAACCAGCCAAGAGAGACCTGGCCTTCCAGAGGACAGCAAAAAAAGTGAAAGAGCACAGACAGAGAGGTCAAGTGGAAATAAAAACGAATTTACTGCATAACACAGTAGAAAGGGGAGAACCACCTCAGAAAGGTGTATGAGTGGGCTGATTTCAGCATTTCCAGGCCATTTTAGGTGACTCACCGTCTGCCCCACCACTCCCAGTAGGAAGTCTCCCAGGGAAAGCAGCAGAGATGCTGAAAGAGGAGTAGAAATACAGGCACCTACTCTGAGGAAAGTACCTAATCTAATTTTGGCACAGATGAATCTCAGCCAAAATCACTAGATGAATTCCCTAAGCCCTGGCAACATAAGAATGCTACAGCTGGATATTGTATAGGTGCTTAGTGACCCCTAAAAGCAGAAGAAAGCACTGTTTTGTTTGGTTTGGGTGGCTAGGAGTTTATATGAAGGCTGGGAGCTCGGTTTAAATGCTAATTGACTCATAAACAAGCCTGAGTTAAATAAAAGAATCAACGAGCATCAGCTGAGCTAGATCAGTTTAAAAATGAGGCCTTTTGTTAATCAGAGGGAGTTTGTACTGGGATAGGCCAGGCATTGCTCCAAAAGCAGCATCAGCTTAAACCTCCTACTAGAAAAACACTCATTAAAAAGCAACTTCCATTGAAAAAGATCCCACTTGTCGCTACCAGCCATTGTTAGGTAGTGAAACAGTGACAGATATTTTTGAAGACTATTATGGGGAAATAAATATTTATTTAGCTGTCTGAAGTAATTAATCCCTGCTGTTTTCTCTTCATGTAAGCACATACAAGGCAAGACTGTCTTTGTACTTGAATTTTAGAAGACAAGTCTGTATAGAGGCTCACATGGTTTTTGAAGTAACAAATTCGTGCCTAATACTCTATGTGCAACTTGAGAATGCCAACCATCAAGCAGTAATAGACTTTTCCTATCCTCGTTCAGTTTCAGAAGGAAAAAGATATATGAAGGGCAAAGTACAGAGAGGAGAAAGGTGAGAAAGTAGAGACTGCAGGTGACATGGAAGACTGCAAGAAGCTGGCACGCTGCTGGCATGGGTTCTGCTGAAAGAAATCACTTTCATGGAGTATCAGCTTGAAAATCAGGAATAAAGGAAAAAGAGTGAACGGGGATTAAGCTGTAAAAGCTCAAGAAAAAGGATCAATAACCATCTTGGATGTATTTTCTGGGAAGCTGGCATGGATAGCACAAAGATGTTACTTAGTGAATATGTTGGCATCCCTCCCATTTACAAGTTATACCGCCAAAGTGCAATTAGCACATTCAGAGGAACAATAATTAAACAATACCAAAAAGGGAGTCAGTAGACTGGTTAAAGCATATGTCAAAAACAGATATATAGACCCTAGCTCAGTTCTTGTATGAGACCCTCTCTGCCCTAAGAATCACTTCAACAAGGTATACCCACACTGTAGCATATGAGCTACAGATAATAACTACATATGAGCTTGGTAACATGCAGATTGTTTTTGCTGTTTAAATTTTAGCAGGTAAATGTCATTGCTAGGTTTAAAATCAGAAGCAATTTTTTTTAAAGTATAGCTCAAGTGCTAAGTTCCATATTTCTTTTTCCCCAGAAGTATCTTATTGGAGAGTAAAATGACAGATGCAATTAGATAATGTTGAGCAGATTATAGTTTGAGACTGTTAGGCTGTGTTACATATTCACAAGTGAACAATAGCAAAGAAAAAAAAAAGAAGAGATGGGTATCTTTGCTTAGCACCTATTTTTAACGTTGAACTAAGAAATGTGTCTTTTCTAGGTAGGCAAATATTACAGGGCTCTATGAATTTGATTGTGTTATCTGTTCTCAGCTACATGAGAAAGCTTTTCTGACTCAGTTTAGCTTTAAAAATCACTCTGGTCTTACTGGAAAAAATTAGAAATGACCAAGAGCTGTATTTGTAACAACATGACAGTTGGGCTTAGACACACTGAGCTATTTTCCATTGAAATTAAGCAGTGTTTGCAAACCTACATGCTTTCCTTTGTTGACCTATGTCTCAACTTACCTACCAACAGTGAAGAAGCATCCATTGGACTGTGGACCAGATACCTGTCAATAAAAATACAGTACAGGTTAGGAAATACTATTTCATTAAACTGAACCCTTCTGGAGACCTCCGTCTTCCAGAATAATGAAACAGGGCAAGAGCTGGTCCTTATTCCTGCTATATATATCACCTAACTTTTGTGCTTAAAAATTAGTTACCTAAATCTTGAGTTACTCTAGTCTTTATACTTAATGGCAAGAAGGACACAGCTTCACAGGTTGATTTGTTTTGCCCTTCTTGGACCATCTGACAAGATGATATGTTTCATCTGAAGGAGAAAAACACCTTCCAATTTCTCTCCATTGACTATAAAAGGAGATCAGGATAACTTTTTCAGATCTGAACAGACATCACTCTGTGATACCTAAGTCTGATTCTGTGGGAAGATAACAGAGAAAGCACATTATGCCTTCCCTCCTCATTTTGTACCCACACAAGAGTCAGGCACAATCAGACTCCTTCTTCAAAAATTATTTTATCCAAAAAGTGCAGTTTTACCCAGCTTTATCCTGACAGTAGCCTAGAAGATCATAAAAAGGTGATGGTCCCTCCCCATCCTTTGCAAAAGAGACTGTGGGCTCCCCTGAAGGTCAGCTTTTCCAGGCTCACAGAGGCACACAGCGTGATTAGGCAGCTCCCTTAGAGCTGGTTTTAATCTCATTCTTTCATGGCAAAAGTGCTCTGACTACAGTCCCAGCAAGGCAGCAGAATGCAAGGTCTGCATCCCTACAGCAATGCACAACTAAGCACACAGGCATGAAACTCACCTGTCCAGGAAACAAATGGAAAGGGCTTCACTAAATTAAATATGATGGGGTTCTATCCCTTCCTTGTACAACTCAAGGAAATTGCTTTACTCAGAGACTCAAAAACCCAGTTTCTAAGTCACTGAACAAAAGCATGAATATGTTTCAATCTTTTCCTTCCCAGAATAACACGCATTAAAAGCAGCCAGTTCACCACACTTGCTGCCATCCCATTTCATTGTGCCTGTAAACCCATGTTATTTTCGTTAGCTGACCAGTCATTCAGTCTGCCACCTGACTTAACATGACAGCTATTCAAATTTGTCACGTTCTCTAGAGTCATTGGATGTTGCACTCAGATTAGTAAACAGATGTTATCACTACCCCATAACAGCAGAGACTGCACAAGACATCTCATTTAGAAGAAAGAACAATTTAAATAGGTCTTACAGAAATTGTAAGGAGTGCTCTGAATATGCTCAATATTGAATTCACTTCAGTGAAGGAACTGAATACTTTGATACATCTAAAGAAAAATTACCTGCTATAGTTACAGTGGATTTTATTCCTTATTTAATAGAATTTGACTTTAAAATGACAGCTAAAAAGTTTTTCATTCCCATCCACAGATTTTAAATAAACACTTTATAAGCTCCACTCCCCTTGGAATCTATAAGAGATGCACTTACCCTTCAAGGAAAAATTCCAATTCTATTTCAGTCCGTATGGCAAACCTGTGACAAGTTCCTTTTTCTTCTTTAAATTTCAGTGTCCCCATCTGCAAAATGCCTACTACATTACTTGCTTACTGTTTAATTTCATCCTCTAATTAATTTGATGAAGCCCCTCAAAATAAGTAAAATTTATTCAGAATAACACGGCCTTTATTTGATCAGTTTTGATCCCTTTCAGCAGGTAATCCTTGATAATGTAATCACTGGGTATAGAAGGTTTCATTTAATAATGAAAGACAAAAATTCTAAAAGAGAGAGACAGGAGGAAGCTACTGGAAGACTGGAGTGATAATAAAAGATGACTACAACCCAAAGTTGCATTACTTAGAGATTATTATTGATATTGCAAGAACTACCATATGGTTTGCAAGCTGTGACAGTCACCCTTGTAGTCACATGGATGAAATGATCAACTGCTTTTTGCATTCAAAGTGATAGGAACAAACTTGCTCCAAGTAAGAGAAGCTGCTGTGCAACAAACAGCACAGGGGCATCTTGTGACTTAATTCCTGTTTTGAGGGAGGGAGGTCACTTGGTTTGGTTTAGTTCAGATCCTCAGCCAAAATGTTCTGCATGCAGTAAGTGCAACATTTATTTTCCAATGTATTGCAAAGGGAAAAGCTAAGTGAGTTCAGGAAGTTGCCATTTCGTTGTTTCATGCGATCATGCTTATGCATCACGTCACACATTTGACACCATTAATGCTGGTGATGCACTGTCATGCCCTTAACACAAAAATTATTATCCTGGTCTGGGTGGCAGACAGGACTAAAGTGCCCAGGCTTTCCCAGTGATATATATGTCAGAGACTCAATGCTCTTATAAAGCTGTTGTCTTCCTATAGCCTGCTACCACCCCTGTGCAGCATCCTTTGCACCCTGTACAATTCTGGGGATGAGGTGGCAGAACTGCTTCCAGATGGGATATTTAATACCATCGCAGAGATCCTTCCTCTGCAATGCCATAGCTACTTCAGGAGGCACCAGAGTGCATCAAACCTCGGCACACCCGACTGCACCCTCGACAGACCTTGAAGCATGGATCGAAGAGTATGCCTCAGAAATCTCCCACTGACCTCATTTCGGATTCAGACCTGACAGGATTTTAATCCCCCTGCAATCAAGATGGCTGTGCTCTCAGCAGAAGTAATACGCTCTCATTATTGGTGGACCTTCAGCTTCACAGACCATAACAGCATCGATCCTGTCACTGCACATGCAAAGTCCATGCTGGCGAATCTCTGCATGGATGGGAACTCCTCGTGCTCACTGTCAGTCCTGGGGAAACATGAGACAAATACTGTTTGCTGTAGGACTTCTGGTCCAATGTCTCCTCCCTAAAAGGAAGAATTATTTTGGGGTGGGCACAGGGAAAGGAGATGAAAAGTGGGGATATGCACAGCTCCATGGCGTGACCGGAGATATTATAGCATGTGCAGCAAACACACTCCTCTGACAACAGATGAAGTGCTGGGCTTCACTCATTCCTTCCTTACCTGCTGCGCCTTGTCATAGCTGAAAACAGGGGCAGCTCAGATGGACTCCTCGCTCCATCTCCATCACAAAGTGTGGGGCCTCAGGTAACTGGATATTTCTCCACTAAATCTTTTCACACTTGCAATAGGAATGAGTCAGCCCCCTTCAAAACAACATATCATATCTATTTTAGGAACATAAAGTGAAGGAGACTTTATTTAACAGTGCAAAACATACATACATTTACTCCTTTTTCATTTATTTACTCCAAAACTAGCAAGAACTTTACAAACAATTTAGTTTTTCACCATTGCTTATTAATCAAGAGTTGGCACTTCATGGAAATAAACCTACATATCAACTGGAGCTTTAAATGGGATTATATCAATACAGTAGATGTTTTTTTTTTGGAAACATTTTTTTAGTTTCCCTCAGTTTAGTCAGAGAAGGCAGCATCAATGGTTTCACTTTGTCTATACAAAGTTTTCCTATGTGATTCCCATGCACCAGCACTATTTTGCAGCACAGGAAAGGATTTGCATCTGAAGGATTTTGATTGAAGTTTTCTTATTTTTATTAAATCACAAAAACTTTCACTAAATTTTGAGGGTTTTTTTCCTAAATGTTTTATTTACTCTTAAATGTAATCTGAATTTGAGGGCAAAGAGGACCTGACAGAGTCCCTTTAGATCACCTACATCTTCAAACAACCAACAAGAGAACTGAGACAAAAAGTAGGCCAACTTTTTTTCTTGAAGTATAGCTGGATTTTTTTTGTCAAGCTTGATCCAGTGTGGAAGTTTCATTTAAATGTGACCTGCAAAGCAAAAATGAAAAGCAAGCACAAGCTTCTGCACTGAATACCTCCTGGCTGTGGGGTACAAGAAAAGCCAGTACAGAAACAGCTGTAATATTTTAGTGCATGCGCTTTGGGCGGAAATTCCTGGCTTAAAACGTCCCAACTCACTGCAGAGACCCCAGTATTCATCCTCTGTTGTCTCTAGATTGACTGTGTCAGTTGAAATGAGAATTTGTGGAGTCATTCTCCGAATACCCACACTGTCACACCCTGGGATTTTTTTCAGTGAACTAAGCACAAAATAAAATTTCACCAAGGAAAAGGAATTCAAAGTTCTTAAAAAAATATCTGTGATGAATGCCTTCTCTGCTTAGTCTAAGATGTGGCCTGGGGAACTCCAGGAGACCATGGACTATATGTGAAACGTGTGTGGGGAAGAAGTGAGTAAAGCAAGACTACTGTCAGTATATTCAAATACAGTATCCAAGGTCTGCATCTCAACCAGGAAATGTATAGAAGCTTCTCAGTAGAAAAACACTATAAAAGCCTTTTTCCAGCTCCTGCAGGTGCCAGCACCTAGCACCCAGTAAACAACGCTGAAGCTGGAGCAGAGCTTTTTTTATGAGAGTGCAGCAACTTCTCCAGTTCCTGGGGAAAAAAATGCAAACAGAATTGAGTTGCAGATGCCATAGGTAGAAGAAGAGCAATGTATAGATATTGACAGGTATTACCTGTTTCAAAGAAGATGGGGGAATTGGTAAGATGATGAAAAATGGACCCCCCATTCATTCATGGCTTTGATGCAATGTTTTAAAACATTTGGGGCAAGATCAACAAAGTTAAGTAACACAGATTTAGTTATTTGATTGTTAAATGGGTTCACACTCTGTGTAAGCGAACCCTACCATGCCTTCCAGGGCTTTAGAGGGGACCACTTTCACATATAGGGAAGGGGATTGACATCTTTGTTCTTGGGAGCATCAAAACAGGGGTTTGTATGGAGAGCAATTCCTCCCTTTCCTCACTGAAACTTGGCTCTTCCATCCCCCATCCCAAAATCAGCGTCCGCAATGCTACCTCCACCAAACCTGCTTGTAGTATTCCTAATCCACGTGTCATTTGCTGACACTAATTGAAACCAGGGACCTTGACAAAATGGTCTACACTGAGAGAAAGAAAACATCAGTGTCATTGTGATGCTAATAGAGAATGCTATAGTTAGACTGGGAGTAAAGGGAGGGGGGTTATGTGTATGCACCTCTTTTGATTTATCCATGGTACTTCCATATATTTTTCATTTATAGAAAAGAAAAATAGTCTTTTTTTCAAATTACCTTGATAATGCCAAAAAAGAAGAATCAGGCATATGTTCAAAGATGAATTTAAACTAAGTACAGGGTTGGGTTTGTGTTTTTTTTTTTTTTGTTTTGTTTTGTTTTTTTGTTTCAGCCTGCCCTTGAATCATTCTTTTAAAACACCAGCTCATTATAGTCAGAGGTCCTAATTTTAAGAATGTCGACTCCATGGGGGTTTCATTGCCTCTCTGCTATTCATTTCATGAATGATCCGGACCTTCGTTTTGATCAGCCAGGGACTTTTGGGAACAAACGTTGAGCTGAAGGTGGACATACATTGCTTTGCTGCTATCAAGTTAGATTCCAAGCTGTCATAGTATATAAGAAGCAATTCCCGGAACAAACAGCTTCAGATATCCATAGGGAATACACATATGTGATTAACCCAACTGGCCACTGGGTGTGACCATTGCACCACACAAAAGCATCTGAGACTTTTCCAAAGACAGGTCTGGAAGTATCAGAACCAGAAAAAACCACAACCTTTTGAGGTATACATAGGCAACAGCAATGTCAAATAACTAACTCTGTGCAGAGTTTTCATATGCTTTCTCCACAATGTGGAACTTCTCTCAAAAGTCAGACATAAAGAATTTAAAATCATAGTTTAAAAAAATCTGTGAAAATCACATTAATTGGATTACCAGAGTCCCTTTTCCTTCTCCAAAGGAAAACTAGTAAGTCCCTTAAATCTGCAGGTGTTTGGCGCTCTGTTTTCTGAAGTCACATGAATAGAACAAGCACATTCACAGGCAGTATGGCTTAACTAGGCAGTATCTAGCTCTCAGTTACTACAAAGCTTGCAGCCAAAAGGGTAATAGCCACTAAAAAGAAGAGGAAAAATAAAGTCTACAATAAATTATTGATAATTATTTTTCTTCAAATCTGGGTTCTGTAAATATGAGACAAAAGAATTATGTCCAGAGTAACCCAGACAGATCTGTGCACTATGTAGCTTGTATCAGCCTGCTTCAAAATGCTTTCCAATTTTATCAGTTATTTTATAGCATTACTACCATGAAAAAGTCTCCAAATTTATCTTTTAGATGACCTGAATGCCTTTATATTCTCAGTCCAAGTATAGATGTACACACCAACCTGCAAGATCTGTTTCCTGACCACACTCGGGTTCAGTAGCGAAACGTTTGCATATTCCCTGGAGTCGGAAGTTCAGTAGTACCAGACCCTGATCAAAGAGTCAACGGTAGAATAACATCACCTTGATCTCTGAAAAACCTGTCAGTCCTGACATTGCTTGAGCTCACATTGGTTACAGCTACCTCGACAGGCAATAACTGAACAAAAAATCACTAAGAGTGTAACTGTGCTTTGCCTTTCTTTCATCCTTGGGTTAATATCCAGTGGCCTGGTCAGTGGGTATCAACCAAAATGGATGTTACAGGGTCAGTTTTACCAAAACATGAGCTTTTCCATGCAGGATGAATCCGAGGCTGTACTTGCAGAAAGCTTCATTGCATAAAAAGCGAGGGTCTGAATTCAGTTCTGCCTTTCAGATCATACATGAATGGGAATGCCACTTCCCAGAGGTGCAAGTGCATCACTGACTTCTAGAGTGGTCTGGTTTTAAAGGGAAGGATAACCAGTAAGGGAAGATAATCTTAGTTTCAAGCTTCTCTCTGGACTTTTATTTGTGATCTTTTAAAGGAATGATTTAGTAAAAAATAAAGCATGACCAACTCAAAAAAAAAAAAAAATCCCTCCATATCTAACAGCTCATGCTGGAAATTATCCACAGTTCTCAGACTCACTGTGTTTTTACACTAAAAGTGAGACATCTGGCATCTTCCTGAATTTGTGATGATCTGCCAGTGTTTTAACAAGGGGCATTTGACAAACACCACTTTCCCTATACGTTTGTGCTAAACCTCTAAACTGGGATTCTGTGAGTTGAGAGCTATGGAAACTATTCATTTCCCTATTTAAACAAAAATGTTTTCGCATAACCCTAGGCTAGGAAGGAGCAATTCCATTTGACAAATAAACAGAATGTTCTTGCTGGAAAGCTACACTTTCTATCTGAAAGCAAAACACACTGGCTGTATTGCTAGCACAGCACACAGTTCCACCCCTGTGTAATTTGAATGTACAAAGAGAGAAGGTCTTTAGAAAATTCCTCATCCCTGGTGAAATCTACTGCATTCAAAAGGAGGGAGGGAAAGCCATCTCTTACGAAGTGTCTCTATGGTCTCCAGGGAGAATATTCTTTATAAGACAGGAAGATTTAGCAGGATTCAGAAAGGAGAGCAAGCACCCTCAGAAGCAGAGAAAACACCTACCCATCTTGCTGTTTGGCTGTAAAGGACTCCTGACAGCCCCGCAGCTGTTTCTTCAAGTACCTCCTTACTGGAGAGCCTTTGGGGGAAGGGAGTGTGTATAAAATAAATTCTAGAATTTTTGTCACCATGGAAAACAAGCAACAGCAGCTCCCTTTGTCAACCTGTAGCATTTCATATACCGGGCTGAGTCCTGGGGTGGGGAGCAGCCGCCCTCTTCGTTACCAGCAGCAACATGCAGCTCTGACCACAGCCCAGGGAGAGTCCCACCTACACAAGGACATCCCCACCACAGCACACAGCTGCCCAGCAGCACATGCACTACCCACCACAACTTCAGTTTCACTAAATATAGCAAGAAGGAAATATGGATGGGACAGAATAACCACCATCATACATCTGAGTGCAAGAAGAAACTGAAACCCAAAGAATGGTACCTGAGGTGCATCTCACTGTCTGCTGACTCCATCACCCTCTCCTTGACCATGCCACCACCAGGCTCTTCATGGACAGGGTGCAGAAGGCTTCTTTCCTCATCCAGAGGCTAGTTTATCAGTTTTCAAGGACATTTTGTGCATGAATGGGTTTTGTACCTTTCGCATATCACCACTTGTTTCATAGCTTATAAGAAAACTTCTACAATAGGCTGGATTTTAACTGAAAATAAAAGATTGTGTGTCTTCCTGCCAGCCCTCAGAAGGTGCTCGGAATCTTGATTTCTTTACCTGTATGTTTCAATCATTTCAACTAACTCACAGGCTACCAGTGTCAAGAGCTTGAAAAAAAGGATGCAAAAAGTTGTTCTCAGTGTATTTTCTCTCATCAGAGTTGCACAATATATAACAGACATCTGGTAGGATTAATGTGCTAGTGATAAAGCAGTAGCCTAGAGACATGACACTGTAGTTGAGCCATGGAAAATCAGACTGTACAAAAAGATACCCTCTACCAGAGACCTATTTTTGAGAGCTGTGCAATATTAGAATGGCTGGTGCATGAGAAATTCTTCATCTTTGTCTTTGGTAAACTGAGTTTATCCTGCAAAATACATGACCAAAATGAGGGTAAAAACCAAACAACCAAAAACCAACCAAAACCAACCAACCAAACAAAAAGCCACACACAGATACACAAACTACCAAAGCCAACCCTCCCCCTCAAAAAACCAAAAAACTCCAAACAAAGAAGAATCACCTCCCACATTCTGGTTTTCCCATCCTTTCCATATCTGTTCCAGTTTTAATTGAGCCATTTTATTTTATACCCTTCACCAGGATCCGATATTTTTTAATGTTTAAGGGTGACTGATTAGAGAGAGAACAATAATTCCAAAACAAACCTTTCAGATAACATTTCATTCAACAACTATTCCTAATAAACTTTGAATAGCTGCTTGGTAGAATCTATTTAGTGCATGCCCTCTCTTTGGGCAGATAAGCTTTCTTGTCACTAGACTTGAATCTTTGGGAGACATCATTCAAATACAGAATTTTCATATTTCATAATGGAAATTTTGAAATATTCCCAGCTGCACTACTATGTTGGGCACTTGGAGAAAGAATTTGTAACTCCAGGCAGGAACAATTGTGGCAGAAAATTTTACACCTCAGCTCTACTTCGTATTAGTACCTGGTATTACTCATGAATTAACATTTCAATGCTTGAGAAGACATTGTCTCCCCTATAAAAGGCTGGAGATGCTGAGGCAACTTCTAGTATGTTAGCTGTGAGATGAATAAACACACAAAACATTAGAGTTAATTTCCATACAGAAAGAAAATGAGTTACCAAATGCAAGACTAAATAGCACATAAAAATCCTTCAGCCTTTTACTAACAGAAGAAAAAGAAAGGCAAACAACAGGCTGATGAATTCACAGATTTAGAGTCAAATTTTCTGCTAGTATAACTCCCATATAATTCTGTGAAGTTCTGTCATTAGAGAATTTCACATTGATGGAAAAGTTTTGTTCAACAGAATTTATTCCTATTTCTGTCATCTGCAAGCACATAACAGCAATCAGTTGGAGTGGGATCAAGTCCAAGCATAAGTGGGGGGAAACAAAATTTTCCTATTCTCTATTGTCATAGGAAGATATTTCAGCTCCTAGTTTTCCTCACATCTGCACATGAGGGATGAGAGATTGCAGGAGCTTGATGGAGAACATTCTTCATCAAATCGTCATCAGGTTTTCATCAGTCTGAAAAAGAAAGAGTATATCTTGCTGTGGCTGTGCCCCAGCCTCCAGCAAGCTGAGCATTACAGTGTTTTAGGAGAATGGTCTCCTGTAAGACACTGCAGAGCACACAGGGGAAAACCAGCAAGTGAATTATATTTTCAGCAGAGGTCCTTTATTCTTTGTTGTTCTCGGGTCTTTCTGAAAAGAAACAGAGTCTTCCTCAATACCTGAGGACTGCTAACAGTCCTCATACTCCCACTCGACAAAGCATTTAGTCATTCAGATGCTTCAGTTTTACAATTGCTGCCGCGGTCAGCTGGCTGATTAGCCGTTTGGTTTTATTTTCACATGCGTTTCATCCAAACAAGGTGCAGTTTCCAAAATTCGTGTTCCTTTAAAAACATTTTTTGTATTTTCATCTTTTCTGTTCATTGAATTTTTGTAAATTTTCTTTGCCTGTATTTCATGTGTCTAAGCTTCTTCTATTACTGTTCTCAGATGGAATGACAAGAAATGAGTGTAGTAGCCTAGCTGAGAATATACCATTGATCTATACAACGGTTTTACATTTTTCTGTGTTACTCTCATGTTTTATCTGCATTTCCAGCTCTCCCATCACACTAACCAGGTATTCTAGTGGGCTGTCTACAGTGATTCCCTGCCCTTTTTCTCAAGTGATGCTCATGAATCCAGCACTGTCTGTGAGCATTTGGATGTGCACTGTCTTGCCTCTATCAATGCTGAAATTCATCTGTTTCTCTTCGGATTATCTGCGTATTTGTAGGGTCTCTGAATCACTCCCCTTTAATATAAACAGACATTAATGTCTGCGGCATGTCTCCATTTAATCACCTCACTATCAGTTCAGGTCAATTGTTTCAAACAAGTTTCTAAGAAAAGAAGGCCTGAAATTTGTGTGTGCAATTACTGTTTTTGTTCTCCTCTAGAACAGTTCTTTTTTCTTTCACCTTTACCTTCCTTCCACCTTTGCCCGTTCAGGCTTAAAAAAGTTTTCACAAATGTTTCACCGCTCCCCTTCAAAAGACTCAAGGAAGAGAAGATTCAGGATCACTGAACAGGTAACACTTGTCTCTCAGCTGTTAGGTATTTGAATTCAGTGTGTATTAAATGAACTCAGCATTTTTCAATGGTTTAAAAATGTTTCCCCTTTCAGGTTATATGTCTGCAGTATTTGTGATGATAGTGCTGTGAGCCCTGAAGGTGCTAAGCACTTTGAATCTGACTTAAAGAAATAATAATAATAATAATGGCATGATTAAGTTTGCATAAAAGAATGTCTGGTTACATTTCAATTCCTACTCATTTGTAATTGGAAAAGCTACTGAAGACTTACAGCAAAATCTTTCCTCTTGTTAGGGCTGAAAACTTAGTTGTGATAAAATAAGTTATATAGTATGTCTCAGGACAAGATTAACAGCAGTCTTGTAATCTATTTTTTTTATTGTGGCCAATGCAATGAAACATCTCAAACAAATAAGTCTCGAGGGATGCGATGGTTGAAAATGTCATTGAACTTGCTAAATTCCATGTAATGATGATTTGTACTTGCACTATCTCTAATTTTAGAGAAGCTTAGGGGCTTTACAAAAAGAACAAGCAAACAGATGCCTCCAGCAGGCCAGGCACTTATTCCCAAACTCCGAACAACCTAGGCTTTATCTCAAAGTGCACACATCAGACCACATGGCACTGAATTCATCTACAGACCCACTGCCTTGCTTGTTCAAATGCCATTATATTTTGCTGCAAATGAAAATAGGGTTTGATTTACAATCATAATAATGATCATTTATTCAGCATTTTTCAAGTCAGGATGGCAGATCACAAGATAAACTCAGAACTATTTATAAAGGGATTGCTTAGCCAGTATGTAAGCCCACCAAAATAAAAGGCGATAGCCTTCAAAAAACAGCTGGACAAATATTATCCAACATATACATTATCTTAATTAATTTTTACCTTTTTGCTCAACTAATTTATTAGAGCAATACTTCTTTGTATAGTAACCAACCAGCTGCATTGCTCTGCAAATACTGCTTGTGGAATAAATCACTTGATGGATAATGACGATTTTCATAGAAACATTTCCTTGGCAAATATTTTTTCTGATAATTGAGGAGCTCAGTTTTAAAAATCATGCAATAACATTGCACAGTCATTCTAGACAAGCATAAAAAATACCTTTAAGTGAAATTATAGGAAGAATTTTACACAGCAGGAAGTAATTAGCCAAATGGAAATACGGCTATAATGGTGAGATTAACACTTTTACCTGGTGAAAAGTTGTCCCCCTTCTTTAATTGTTAGATATGCTCTAAGATCTTGCCTTATATCTCATCAAAAGAATCTTTAACCAGGTCTATCTGTACTTCTAAAGAAATTCTCCCTTTTGAAAAGGCTTGGCTTGCACAAGATTTTAGCTGAACAAATCCCATTAACAGCAACGAGAGTCACTCTGCTAAATCCCCCATGCCCCCACAGCGTAAGTAATGTGCAAGTTTGTACTCCTCTGAAAATGTATAGACATGAGATGGAAGGGAAACAGCTTCTTCTGTCACAGATGCACAATCATCTTAAAATATCATGCACCCTCCTGGAAAGAAGGGAAGGGAGGGAAAGGCAAGGAAAGAGGGAAAGGACGGAAAAGAGAAAAAGGAGGGAAGGGAGGAAAGGGTGAGAAGAAGAGAGAAAACAAAGGAGCAAGGAAGGAAGATGGATGCACATGAAAAGTAAAATTAAAACAAAACAAAGGTCAATACCAATTCTTCATACCAAATACACCTGCATTTTGTGTTCCAGAGGAATTCTCTGGGCTGCCTGGCCTCATCTTTTTTCTTTTGAAGTTCTTTCTGGAGTTGGCTCTTATCTAAGCAGTTCATGCACCCCTATTGAAATACTCAAAAATGGAGCAAGGTGTGAAGAGGAACAGAAGATTAAGCAAGGCTGCAGAAAATACCCATTTATTCATCTTTCAAAGGCAGTAGAAAGGGAGTCAAGTACATCTTTATTCTTCTGTGAAAGGATGCTATTGTTCATCTTTTCCTAATTATGAAATTTGAAGTTAAAAGGAAGAAAGAGAACACCCTTCTGACAGTGCACAGTACATATTTTGTGGAAATAATTCTTGTAGAGGTATATGTCAACCCTATGTATCCAAGAATGACCCAATGTCACAAAGCAACACATAAAAGCATTTGATACAATCTACAAAGCTGCATTTCTTGATCTATTTGTGTTCCAGACAGATTGGAGAACTGTGTGGCAGAAGAAGAAAACACAGCTAATCTTTCGTGACTGCTAGACAGTGCTGCAGAAATGTAATTGCAGGACCAGAAACTCCATGACAAGAATGCCATGCCATTTATCACAATTCAAAATGAATTCAATTATTCCTTAATGACACTAAAGGGGATGTTCCTCAAGCACAAATAAAAAGTGTAAGAATTGAGTTCTCCACTAAAAATGCATGCAATTTGTGGAGTGAATATTTTCTTAAAAAATAAAAATATGCCAAGAAAACTTTGAAATCCTTTCCACTTCTGCAAGCCATGGATCTACTGACATTGTCGTCTCCTCCCTCTATCTCCATCCGAAAAAAAACATACTACTAGAAAATGCAATCATTCCTATTAGCCTGAAGTCTAAAGGATCTGGCATTGTCCCATCATCTTGAGTAAGTCCAAGTTCTTTGCTTTCCAAAGGGCTCTTCTGCAACTCTTTGATTCAGTTTTAAGTGGCACTTTCATCGCTAAGTAAAGTGCTTGAAATGAGGAGAGCTACAAAGGGGCTGAGGACATTAGTTCAGAGGAAGGTACTTCTCTCTTCTTCTGTCTAGTAATTGAGTGTGACATTGGCAGTTTTGTGAGTCTTTCTTGTAGAGGTTTGGATTGGAAACAATAACATCTGTAGTTTTCAAAAGCCATGAAGTAAAGTTTTCATTAGCTATTGCACACCCAGCAATATCTCAGGACAATGTGCTTGTCTGCTCAGGCATTTCCAAAGTTTCCACAGACTTTAGATAGGAGGGTTTGGGTTTTTTTTTCCTTTCTCTTTCTCTTCCTGCCCCCATACCCAAAACAGACCGGACCAAGGACTGTAGCACCAGCTGGGCTGCATCACGAGGGTATAAATGTTATTATTTGCAGTTGAATGAAGATTAGTTTCTTATTTCTGTTCCTCAATTCCTAGCAGATTCTCAGTCACATACTCTTGTCCAGGGTTAGATCTTGTCTTGTTTCCGCACTGGGCTGAAACACTGTTTTATTTACTCCTTCATTCAGAGCCATTATTCTGTTCCCATGAAGTGTGAGATTCACACAGCTGAATCTTGCTCCATGCTGAGGCTCTGTACTTTGCACTTGTGAGCATTGCACCTTCTTTTCCACAACAACTCACATTAACAGGGAAGAATGCAACACTGGCTTTTGGTTTAATGCAGGAAAAATATTCCACATAGGAGAAGTCTTTTCCAACAACTCTTCACCTGAAGGTTAGTAACATTCATTACCTTCCATTGATCATGTTCTCATGAGAGGAACAGTAGATAATAAACATCACTGTTCTTTTCTGCGCCTGTTTGAGTCTAAATATCCTCCTTCAGAAAACCTGAATTGCAAGCCTATTCCATCAGCCTTAGTTTGGAGGCAATTTGTCTTCTGCTGGGCACATGTGCTCCATATACTCTTCATCCATTATCATCTTCTGCAGCCCCATTGAATCAGGACTTTGCCTCGGCTGCCTGGAGAACACATTTGTACTCCCACAGAATAAGTTGAGATAAGTTAACTTATTTTTCAAAAATTAGGGGCTCTATTATACCAGCTTTAGACAAAAGTTGCCTGTTGGAGTCACTTTGCAGAAGGAACAATTTACATCTTGTTGTTAAAATAAATAAAACCATAGCACTGCAAAAAGGAGACAGAAGCTCTGAATTCACCCAGTAGAATCCAAATGTGGAAGACTATCTACCTGTAGGTACACAATGGTACAACATAACTGGCTCCCTTCTATGATATGTCAGTGAAAAATCTTGCGTTTCAGTTGCTGCACAGCCCTTCTCACCTGTGTATGTCTGTGCAGGACTGTAGCCCCCTTTATAGCCGCCAACCATGGTTTTCCAAGTGACTGTCTTGCACAAGACCTGTTGCCATGTCTAGTCACGTTCAGAAGGGCCTTCAGGTCTCACTAACACAGAGAAGCACCTTAACCAAATTCCAGAGTATTTGGTCTATCTCAGGTCACCATTGTGACTGTGCAGGGAAAGTAATCAGTCACCGTTGTCCTGTAAAAACAATCACAGCCTGCTGACGTCTGACGGTTTTGTATCTGTTAATAAACGCTCTTTATTCTTACAGATATGACCCACCCCAGCAGAGCGGGATGAGAAATCACCGTGGTCCTTTCTGAAGTTCACACACTATTTTACTCTGAAGTGGAGAAGGCTTTGATAGGAATGGTTTGTTGATAGAGATAGGTCATCTGTAATAGGTATCACTGGAGTTTCAGTCACATCCCTGCCCATGCAGCATAGCTGACCTAATGTCAAAATCTCCTACCTTAAAACAGAGGTTTCCCATTTACTTTCCAAATCACCCTTTCCTTAAAATGCTCATAAAAAGCTAATACAAAACAACTTAATGAGCTCTGTGACACCAGCATAAGCCCCTGTCTTCTGTAGGAATCATACCAAGTATAATTATACATCACTATTATCCCCTACACAGTCTGAATTCAGAACAAAATTCTTTAACACAAAATTGATTGGAAACAACTTAAAAACATGAGGTATATTTAATTATCTATAATATGATAGTGCCCAGAGGCCCTAACCGAGATAGGTATCTTTTTGTGATATACTTTGTAGAAACACATGGTAGGAGACAGTTGCCTCAGTTCACAGTCTAGCTGAACAGGATGGCAGTAAATGAGAAGGGGAAAAGATTAAATTATTTGACCCTGCTCCGTAGCTCTGCAGTAAACAGGACCCTGCTCCCTTGAGTCCTCTTTCAGCTGCTACATTTTGGGCCACATTAGTTTTGCAGGGCAAGGGACAGACTGTCAGGATGGATACATCCACAAGCATCTACACGTGACCAAGGCAGTGATGGATGTTACATGACTGAATGTGTATACATTTATAGCTCTGAAACATTTACCTACAACCCCAAAAATATTTGCTTGGACTGCAGAGGAATTCAACATTTCTTTTAATGTGGCAGTCTAGTCAAATGTCTTAAACAGTAAAGGCTAACCAGGTGGAACTAAATTGAAGAAAATATTATCAAAATCATACATGAATACAGAACAGCTGGGGGAGCTTTCAAGCCCAAGGTGTTAAACAGAAAATTACATCAACATAGAAAATGAACATTTCCAAATTTAATCACCCAGTTCCTATCCAAGAGAACATTTCTAGCCAACTAAACCTTTCCATTCTCAAACACATGATTAGCCCCAAATTCTAACAGCAAGCATGTCCCAAAGTGATATAAATAAAATAATACAACAGTTACTGGCCCACACAGCATCTGGACCATATGGCATCTCTATACATTTTTAAACAATACAATGTAATACTGTATTAACACATCTACTTGCATAAGTATATGCAGAGATACAAAACAATAACAATACTTGACACTAATTCTGAGGAAATCAGCATAGAAATAACTTGCCTTCTAGAGGCTAGCAAGAGCCCTCAACAGTGATAGCAAAACATTATTATTCATCTGTGATAAAAGATTTCTACCTCTTTGTCTGACATTATTCTCATTGACTTGCTAAGTATTGCTCACCAGTGTGCCTCTAATATCAATATTACGGAGTTGTTAAATATTCTACATTATTTATGGTATGAAAATATGAATAGCTTCTCAGTCTTGAATCCAGTAAGCTCTATGGAGTCTCCTCAAAGTATTTACATTACCCTTCAGAAGTGAGAACACTTTGGTCTGGAGGTTCAACACAGCTCTTCTACCAGTATTTAAAGACTGCAGCCTCTAGCTTGCTGCCTCCCCACCTCTGATTTACCAGAGGGAGATGTCCGCCAGCTCTCTCCTCCATTATGCTGCCTTTGGAGCCACTCACACCTGGTACGACCATCAAACCATCCTCCCACAGGCCTGTCCCAGGTGATGTTTTTCAGACATTTCCTTCCTTTTCTTCAGAAGAACCAACTGCCAGGTGTCTGCCTTGCACCAAGGGCATGCAGGTGTCTCTTGAGTATGAACATTTTTTGACAAATTAAGGAAGTAAACAAAGTGAGGGAATTCGGAAAGAGAGCTATACAATTTTCTTGCCTTTCTAGAACCAGTAGGAGAAAAGTACTTTTTATTCCACTGTGATAGCCCAGTCAAACCAATCACACATAGTATTTTTTTCCTTATGTATGTCAATATCCATCTGAACTCATAAATCTCTGTCTTGTCTAATGAAGATTTCTGACATGTCAAACTTAACCGGTGGCTCAAAATATCTCACAAGAAGATCAAATCCTATAGATTTTGAATTGAAAAGAATTTACAGCAGCTCCTCCACAAGCTGTCTTCCCTCCAAGAGACAGCTTCTCTCTAATCCATAAAACCCTCTCCTGCCTTTGTCATCCACCCTCTAGGACTTGCAGAACTTGTTCGGTGGCAGTAATTCAGTTGGGTTTAGCCTGAACTCTTAAACAAAAATTTTCAAGGCAGTAAATAAAAAGAATAGAAATTAGTCAAAAACCGAAAACATCAAAAGCTCATCTGGTTTCCAGATTTGAGATGTGAGGTCCCGCACTTTGGCTTTCCTTCATCACATGTTTCAGGAGGAGAAGGGGAACACCACTCACACCCACATTAATAAAAAGCTGGGAATATAAACAAAATTTGTTTCTCAAAATCCCCAGACACTTTCATTCTTAGTTCAACTTGTTGTTCGTTTGCTTGCTTAAACTGTGAGAAAATCAGAGTAAAAGGTATTGGGTATGAGTGGGTTTAGGTTTCTTTTCAGAATTCCCTGTTGAAAATAAATCCTCTTTTCCAACCAATCCTGCCAACTAGGTGCGCCATCAATTCAATGGCAAATTTGTGACAGACCATGTTGTTGAAAGTTTGGCAGCACACTGCTACATGTGAGCATTCACAGAACACCAGCGTTTTCTAGGCTCCCTGCCAAATGAATGCTTGGGAGATTGTATGTATTCCTGAAGTCTTCAAAGGATTAGCTTTGAATTACCTGAATTGTTTTGAATTTGAGACATCATTAGGTTATATTAAATTACAAAATATGTAAAAATAAGAGCCTGTGCTTGCTTGAACTAGCAACTCTGCCACTTTTACCTTTGTGACTTTATCTGCGATGACATTTTCTTTTTTGTGCTCTTCTATTTAACAATTCTTCCAGGAGCTGCTTTTCTTTTTTCTCAGACTTGATTTTCAGCTCCATTGTTTTGCATTTTGTTTGGCTGCATAAGAGGTGCATACATCCCTTGCACTCTTTGTGAATGGGATTTTTTCCAAACATTTATTTTAGGTCTTCACAATACTGGGTTTTTAAGGCTTTTTCATCGTCCTTCTTTTTTAATCCAATCTATTTGCTTCCTCCTAAGGATGACACCTCAACCTCCTCCTCCTCTCCTTTCCATTTTTATCCCCTCCCTCTATTGCCTCCATTTCCCCATTTATATTATCACCACGCTTCTCTAACACCAGCTTCTTGGAGCAACATATCAATTTTACCTCGAAAAATATGAACTAAAACTAGAAGTAAATTGGTTTGAATATTTTTTTTTCCTGAATAGGAGCTGAGCCTACATAACTATTTTGAACTCTTATTGCGCTCAAAACAGTACCGAACCAGAATGGTTTCTGTTGCCAGAGAATCCAAACTGAAACTGAACCAAAAGATACACTGGTTTAATTGCCTGCCCACGTACACATCCGCAATGCTTGCCAGCCCTCACTTCCTACTCTCACATGCCATCACTGCTCTTAATTTTTACCATTCTGTCATCCCTCATCTCATATCTTTTGCTCTTATTTCTCCTCATCCCCAGCCGCTACTGCCTCTGGAGTGCATCTCTTCCCTGTCTTCCATACTCCAGTCCTTCTAGACCATGACTCTCACAGACAGGGATGTCTCCATGTCTAATGCTGCTTGGCCAACAGTCCCTCCTACTTCGACCCTCACTGAGATCCTCTCTGCTTCCATTTCTAGCTGTTCCTCTTTTCCAACTCTTCCTCCTTTGAATGGGGCTGTCAATGAGTTATTTTTACATCTCTCCCTCTATGTTTCTATCACCTACATCAGTTTTCTTTCTTCACCCAGGATTCCCCAAACTCTGCTCTCGTTCTCTGTTTTTTTCAGGTCTCTTTCAAAATCATCAACCAGTCCCTCAGAAATGCCCACTGCCACCAACTTTTTCCAGGACTTCCAGTTCTTCTTCAGCCAGTGAGGAAAACTGTCAACTGTGACAGTGTCTCTGAGCTCTTTTTCTCTTTCTTTCACTCAGACAGGACATTAACTCTGATTGGGTTGCATATAGCTACAAGGCAATCATCTTTCTTGTTTTCCCTTCTCATTAAAACAACAAAGCGTATTCATGATCTGAACTACTTGTGCCAGAAGAAACACTGCACTCCTCAGGTAGTACCTTCCATCTGTCCACACAGCAGCCCCCCATGTTTTGTCACCAATAAGTCCTATGACACCTTGCCTTCCCTTGTCTGGCCTGGCCTTGCCTTGTCTTGCCTTGCTTTGCCTTCCCTTCCCTTTTCTTGCAGTATTTCCTGAAAGTTTATCTTCTTTTTCTCTGGCCCTCACACATAGAATTTTCCTCACCCATATCTATCCAGACTGATGCTTTAAATGTCATCTCATTCATTTTAGAGGAAGATTCTTCATGGATTATCCCCCGGTCTTCTAACAGCTCTTACTCTGCACCAAGAGTAAGCCTCTTAAGATTCTCCCACTCATAAAATCTTCCACTAGGCAGCTTGAAAGTTTCTCAGAATGAATTTTCAAACACATTCATGCTTTCCACTCTCCCAGATGCTCGGGAGTCACTCTCTGTAAATATCTACAAAACAGTTCATTATCTTCCTTTAACACTCTCTTTACAGCCCTCCTTTTCTGGGATGCCTACAAAAGACTTGTCAACATTTAGAGTTCTGGTATGCTGAGGTCACTGCCTATGATGCTGACTAATGTTTTCTGTGTTTCCTGGTGTTCCTCCATCTGCCTGTCTCCATCTGTTGTTTCCTTGCTTATCCTTGCAAGCTGCTTGGAGGAGGGACTGACTTTCTGCTCCCCACTTGTGCAGCTGCTGCAGCCCAGGCTCCCCAGACGGGGCTCATGCCCATAGATGCTCTGATCCCACGGACCGCACATGAAAACTAGGCCCATGCCTCACCAAGGATCTTCCTACCTGCCATACTGAAGGTTTCAGTCAGGCTGCCCTCCAGCTGACTGCTGGCTTAGGCGATCTTTTACCTCTGGTGCCTTATGTTCAAACATTGCTTATCGTCACTGGTGGAAGTTATTTTATTGACCTTACTTAGTCAATATCACAAAACATCGAACAATTTGGCAGAATAAGATTCCCTCTGTGGGATAGTTTCCCCGCAGCATGTGTCTGTCTCAGGGCCAGCTTTGCTAGTCCATCCATGTAATTCACTCAGAAAATTACATTGAGAAGGCTGGACATAAAGAGACCCATTTGCCCGTTGCACTAATCTTAGCCTTTTTATTTGCTGCAGTGTAAGTAGGGATGAGTGAAGAAAGATGATTTAGCATAAAAACCTGCTCAGCATGCTAATATGAAAACCATGAATAGATCAGTGTTAGACATGCAGGACAGGTCATGACAGTGTAATGGCTGTCACAGAGGAGGCTGCTAAAGCCTCAGCTGAACTAAATGAATTCTCCTCAGATCTCTCTCTGAAAAGTTAAAGACACAAACTAGAATTCTAGCAATAAACACAAAATTTTACCAGCTTTCCCCAGGGTAGCTCATGCAGGAGGATGATGGCATGGATGCAAGTGAGAAGAGCACTAGGAGCAAGGCTAACAGTGAAAGACAGCGGAAGCACACAGCTGGTGCCCTTTCTTCACAGGATGGCAAAGGCTTATAAAGTTTTGACATCCTAAATTGAATTACCAGAAATTCAAACATAAGGATACTGTATCAGACTCCTAGCTTCTGCTGTCTCCAATGATTTTTTTTATTTTTTTGGACAACTGGACTCCAGAAATGTCAGATATCTAAATATGTGATGCAGAGGATCATCAAGGTGGAAGAAATCATGTTCTGGTCTGTAGGAAAACTATGAAAATACAAATAAATAAATAAATAAATAAGCATTTAATGTGGGACAAATGAGACGATACTCTCACCTCCATTTAGCAGTGTTCAATAGCTTTCACACATGTGCTCCCTGTCCACAATGTGGTGGCAATGGCACAGCCATATAGCTTCCTACTTCGTTCAAACTGAGTCTGCATCCAGCCTCATGACATTTAACACAGTATTTTTTATTACCATCTCATATGGGAAACTGTTTAATTTGCAGCTCACTAAATGCAATCTCTTTAACTTTATAAAGATGAGCACTATCCTGTTCTCAATCAAATCCTCCTTATGAATTCACTCCTTTGAGGCTCACACATTTAACAGGTAAAAAAATTACAAGAGAGAGAAAACAACAGGTCTAACTGAACTCCTTCCTCTAAATTTCCTGTGGCATGTCAGAGAATCCCGGAAAATAAGATTGCAAAAAGGCCCTTGAGTGGACAGCAAGTCCTTTGGCCCAATTCAGCTGTGTATCAAACTTTCTTCTTAAAACTTCCCCATTGCAGTGCTTAGCTCTCAAAATAGCAGGAAAAAAAATGTTCTGTCTTCTTTTTACAGTGTTAGGGTTTTCTTAATTTTTGTAGAGGGCAGAGTCTAGTTGGAGGCCTGTAACTAGT
>NW_010141482.1:23007-29575 GCF_000699245.1 Pterocles gutturalis | reverse complement strand
GGTGCACGGAGCACCAGGCTTGAGGAGGTACCTGCGTCCAAAATCCGCAAAGAAAATGAAGTGTGCCGTGTAATGCCAGTTAGCCAGGTCTGTCAGTGCCCCCGGAGAGTACAGCACAGCCCAGGTACCCCCTGACTCATGTGAGTGGCCCACGGAGCTGAAATACCTATTGTGCTTGCTGTGTGCCAGGCTGGAACTTTTTCACTAGTTTTGTTAGAGAATATAAACTCTTTTTATATGCAGCGAGGTGGCTGCTGAGCCTGCACTGCACAAAGAGCAGCGGGATAATAGTACAGTGTGCATCCCGACACAAACTGCGCATTGTATACAAACGGCAGGATAAGAGCTGGAGGTGAGTGGATGCTGCGTAGCTGTGGCCAGATGCAGTTACCGACCAGCATCTCCCAGCAGCTGGGTTACACTGTACTGTTTGGGTGCGACAGGCTGTGCTGCAGCCCTTCCCAGCTTTCTGTCTGAAATGCTGTGTTCAGAGGGTTGTGCTGCAGTGGGGAGTTTCTGCCATGTGTGGGATGAAGTTTATGGTGTGGCCACACAGGTGGCAACAGCAGTTCTTTGCAAAGTGCTGCAAAGACAGCTCTAATTTATTATTCAGGCAAGATTCCTGTTGTCTTTGGTGTTGAGTTTTGTCCAAGGCTTTCCTTATGCTTTCTGTTCCATCACAGCTGCATCTCAAGGCCTGGTCCTGCTGCTCTTCTGTATGCTTTAGAAGAGGATCAGGTGTTAATCTTGCCGTGTGATAGAGGAATCAGCCCTCGGGTGCTTCTGTGACTCTGTAGTCTGGTTTTGCCTTCAGCTACCTCGGTGTGATTGCTTTCAGGAGAATGGCATGGCTGTAACCAGGGCAGGGTTGGCTCCTTACTCATCAACCCTTAGTGCACAGGTTAGTCTGAACACTACAGACACACACCTTTTATTTTGGGAAGCGTCTCCCAGGAGTCCTGCTGGGTCTGCTCTGTGTACTGAGCATTAAGAAGTGGAATCAGGCTTAACATCCACAGATGTTGCTGTGGATTATGGGGAGGGAGTGGTGACTCATTTGGAGTTTAATTCCTTCCCTCACCCATAAACTCAGTTAAATCCGAGGTCAGATATGACTTTACTTATACCCCTCCAAGGCCAGAGAGGAGGAAGTTGGTATAAATCAGGCTGTAATTTAGAGAGTGGAGGAGATGCTCTTTGCTTCCCCAGTGCTTGTGGGGGAGAGGAAGGACTTAGCATCCCACAGCCATGGTGTTCTGCTGTGTGCAAAGTGGAGTAGAAAGGAGGGATTGTTTCACTTGGTCAGGAGAGGGGCAGAGGTGTGTTCCTGGGAGGAGATGTTTGCTCCGAGCAAAGAGCTGGGTGGGAGTGGGCAGGCTGGAAGCGTGCTGGCTGTGTGTCCACACTGCCTCTGCGGACAACGTTGTCTGCAGTCAGTTAACTCAAGAGAAAAACTTCCAGTATAGAATAGCTTCTTGCCTAGGTGAGGGAGAATCTCTCTTGAGCACCAAGTTCTTCAAAAGTTCTGAGCTGTTAACATCTGTGGATATTCTCTTCTGGCTGCCTTACCTGGAGGCTGCCCCAGGTAAACTCTGTGCTTTGGGTAGCGGTTGAGCTGCCAGGTATGTAGCCGTGCTGCAGTCACCACATCTCTGCAGAGAAGACTGGTTTTGCTGTTGGTTTTCTTTAGCAGGTTTCTTATATCCAATCCAGTTTGGTGCTTTTACTTACTTTAGACCTATTCCGAATGCAGCGCTGTAGTTTAAGCAATTGAGTTTGTCGTGCTCAGCCAGCTTTATGATAGTGCGGGTTCACTGAGTTTGATGCTGCTACTCCAGTTTGCATCCGTTTAGTGAAAAGAGAATCAGCTGCCCTTGTACTTGTGTGTTTCCTAAAATGATCGCTTGGTGTGAGCTTGAAAAGGAAGGTTTCAAGCCACGATATTTTTCCTTGGGCTCGTGCTAACCTCAGGAAGGCTGGTGCCTGCATGCGAAGCAGGAAGCAAGGTGTGTGTGTGTGGCTTTGAATGAAGTGGTTCTCTTCAGAAGTCACACTGCATTTTTCATCTTTATTTTTTTCCTCCTATCTGTTCTGATCTGTAACATCTTTTTTTCTGGAGATGCAGCTTTGATCTTTAAAGCGAAGAGACGGTGTGCAAGCCACATAGAGGACAGATTTCCCCACTGCTCAGCACCCTCAGCTGAGGCCGGCTCTCCCACGAGTTCAGCACCCAGCAGCTCCCTGTGTTTTAAAGGCAAGGACTCCACAGGCTGAGCGGTTTCGCAAATCAGGCTCACGGTGCTGAGGCTTTGCCCCGGCTTTGATCCTTGCTCTCATCCCCTCAGCCAGCTGGTGCCGGGAGCTCTGTGGGCAGCCCTCCGCCTGTTCAATGAACTCCCTACTGGATTAAGGGACAACATTCACTCACGTCAAAGCGCTTCCTATTCACGGGTCTGTGGCTGGAAGGAGGTTGCTCTAATAGGCCACCGAGTGCAGGAGTGATAATAGGAAAAGCCAGGACCTAATGAGCAGTGCCTTTGAGCAGCGAGCACGTAGGTGATTCCTTCAGTTTTCCACTTTGTGTTTTGCAGGTGATGCGAAATCTTGTGCTCCTTTCAGGCCTGCCCTCCCCTTCCTCCTCTCTCATTTACTCCTGGCAGCCTGTATCGCAAGTGGGGAGAGGGCTTTGCTTTCCCAGGGCTGCTGCTTTTAATACCGAGTCTGTTTCAGTAAGCTGCATCAGGAAAACTTGGTGCATTTTAAACCACATCCTCCTCTGTGAGCTGTCTGGAAGCCTTCTGATGGCTGAAGGATGGTAGTTTTCCTTGCTCTCTCAGTGCAGTGAGGTATGGTGATACGATGTTGACATAAACACAGAAAAAGCTGGGTGTTTCCAGTTGCTGTGTCAGATTTCTTCTGGGGTACCAACCTTAACATAGGTTGCAACATTTTAGCTGCATCTTTGTATGAAGTAAGTTTTTCCCCCTCTCTGATACTAAACACCTAGTAAGGAGAGTTGATAACTTTATCAGTTAGGGGCTTTCGCACAAGGGTTACTTTATTAACTTCTTAAAATTGTACACAGCCTTGCCTGTGACAACATTTTACCCTGTATCAAATGGATCCCAATGTTTACTCTCCTAGTGTGTATTCTCACATGCTGAGCAAGCTATGGGAACTCATCCTTTCCTTCCATGGAGACAAACTTTAAATAATAACAGTACGGGCAAATATGGCTCCTTAAGAAAGCCTTAAAAGTGCCCTTCAGTTACGTTAAGCTAACGTGGCTGAGCCAATGTGACTGAAACAGCATCTGAAGAACATTTTGTCAGTGAAGGCAGAATCAAAAGCCTGGTTTATACCTTAAAAAAAGTTCTTCCAATACAATTATGCTGGCTGGAGATGGTGATTTTTCATTTTTCCATGCTGAAATAGTCCTACTGATAAATAAAAGTCCTTGCTGTGGATGTGGCTGTGTTAGTTTAGAGGCGATTTTAGACCAGGGTAGCTTTATTTTTTGCTTTCCAAAGCAAAGGCTTGGTCTACATTTGAGAAGTTTTGCCAACTTAGTTATCTGTCCACAAATGCAAAGAAATTGCTCTCCTCTCTACTGTAGCTGTGTCAGCAGAAGTCCTGGTAGAGATGCAATTACCAGCAAAAACCCCAACAACAAGGAGAAAAACAAACAAACAGCTTTTCCGTGGAGGGAACTGATTGGAGCTGTGCTGGCGGATAGAGCTGGGTGGACGCTCACCTTGCAAACAGCTGTGGCAGCCGACGGAGGCATGAGCATCCCTGCGCGGTTCATTGCCGCTAGCACAGAACCATGATACCCTGGGGTATCACGCTTCCAAATGTGCATGAGAGCAGCTGATATCGAAATGAGGAGGGACTGATTCTGTTGTGTTGCCACTGATCTGAAACGCCAGTCTGGGGCCCTGCTCTTTACCAGCTCCCCTGGCGTTTTGTCGTCTGTCTCCTCCCCTCCTGAAGCTGGGGCAATGCCACCCGATGTGGCCCCTCCGCTCCGGACGCGGGGCTGTGCAGGGGGTGGCAGCAGGCTGTATTCCTCTCGCTTTTCCCTAGCAAAGCGCTTGAAGCAGAGCAGAGTTTGTGGTTTGGGTTGCTGGGTCCCAGAAAAGGAGGAGGTGAAAGGGGGTTATGTTTCATGCAGGGCTGTGAAAGGTTCAAGGAGTCTGTTCAAGTGCTTCAAAACACATCTTGCTGGAGATTTCCCACTCCTTGACTGTCGTGGAAGCCAAAGGCCACCACTGAAAGGCTCACCTCGCTGTCTGTGTCTCAAGTGGATCAGGGAGAATCGTGTGAGTCTGTCCTCCGTCAGTGTGTGGGCAGGCACGTCCCGCTGGTGATGGCTGGTGACTGGTTGAAGTGGTAAAGTAAATCCGACAGGGAGTGGAAGGGTTTGCTGTAGCCCTGCTGGCTTAGCCTGGCTGCCAAGCTCTGTGAAATGCATATAAACCCAGAATAAACTGTACTTACAAAAGCACTTGGTGCTGGTATCACTGTGTCTAAAATAGACAGGCTTTCCTGCTTTCAATTAAAAATTTCTAGCATAAGCAAAGTAGCAAGGACACCCAGCATACTCTCTTCAAGGAGGAAATGTTCTTCCAGGAGCATTCCTGTTCCCTTCGTGCCCAGCCTGATCCTCACCAGAGTGTGCTGTCTGCCTCCGTACCAGCTCGTTTTGCCCGAGTTTACATTTAAGATAGTTTGGCTCTGCGGAGGAGTCACCGTTCAAGCACGCTGCCTGACATGAGCTGCAGACAGTTGCTGAGCAAGGTGAGCTGCCGCCGTGCAGGGCTGAGCTCTGTGTGTGTGCCAGGCACTGGCTTGGGGGTGGAGGTGGGCTATTAAATATTGAATCCATCCTTTCCAGTGACACATCCCCTTCTCAAGGGAGAGCTCTCGGAGGCAGTGGTGAGCAGTGTCAGTTTAGGACAGGGAGACGGGGAGTAGGATGGACTGGTAGAGCAGAAAATTCAAGTCCACTTGTGTTTGCATACGGCTAATCATCCTGCAGAGACTGCACGCGGCAGAGGGAGGAAATTTGCAGGTGGCGGAGCTGGGGAGGAAGTAAAAATGGAGCAAGATAACCAGGCTGACATGGATAGACTCAGAATAAAGCCGGGTGAGTGACTTATCCCATTTGTTACAGGGAAATGTAAAATTATGCAAATAGATAAAAAAAAAAAATCCAAGTGATTAGAGCTTCTTGGGTTGGCTAGGCCAGTACATGACCCAGCAGATGGCTGTGAGCTCGCCGTGGCTGCAGCGTTCAGAACCAAAAGCAGACAACTGGGGAACTGAGCAAATTAAGGTGAGCAGAGATAACAGTCCCATTACCTGTGATTGGAGGCAAAGTATTTGAGCCAAGTTCAGGAGGCTTGTGATGCTGCAGAAAAACGTGCCTGCTGGTGCTTGTCTCGTTGCTGGAAAGAAGAGGAACGTGATGCATATTGCTTCTGAGAACAGAGGGCAGCCAGGATGGAGCTGATGGCTTGAGCCATCCGTAGAGCCGAGGGGAATGCAGCGTGAGAGCATGGGCACCTCTGTGCAGAAACAGCGGCAGTCCAGGTGTCCGAATGGACATCTGCTGTGCTTTGGCCTGCCTTAGGTTAGGAGAAAAAGTCTATGTGCTGTTCAGAGTGCTGCTGCAGAGTTGTAATTAATTTTAGAACTCCGGTGTAGATGTGGACAGATGTTTTGTAGCATGTTAACGGGCAAAAGGGAGCCCTGGTCTCCCCAGGACTATTGGCCGTGACCTGCAAATACATTTCAGTACGGCACTCAGTGCTATTTTTTTTTTTTTTTTTCTTCCCTCTTTTAAGCATGAGCTCCTGGGTTCTTGGGAAATCTCAGCAACCTTCTTCCTCTCCAGTCACACATTTCTAGTCTTTGCTGTTTCAGAGGAATTTTTTTAATAGGTAATTTCTCCCAAAGGCTCAAAGTCAGAAGGCAAATTACCCAAATGTTTTATCCAACTTGAGTGGTAACTGGGGATGTTTCATTCTGCTGACCCAGAGCATTCAGAAGCTATAGTCAGCTTCTCTCAGAAATCATAATATTGTTTCAAGAAGTGGGAAGTTAAAGATACACGTGCTAGAAGACTTAGACAGGATTAATGGTTTTCAAAATTACATTCTTCATCCAGCTGTTGATTTGGGAATTGAGAATACGCCTGTCACACCATCAGGAGGGAGGAACGAGACGTTCAGTGGTGTCTAGTGAATGTAAATGCCCAAAGGCCTTTGCCTCCAGAGCTGTGCCCTGCCTCCAGACTGAAGTTTTTGATGCTGCCTTAGCTCAGCCCAGGCATGAACAGCTGGGCAGCAAAGCCAGATATATTTTTTTGTTATTTCTTCCCTGCAGCTTAATTTATCCTCTCTCGATTATCTCAGTTCCTAGGGTATTACCAAGGGCAGGTTTTTATGCTGCCTGTGACTGAAGCTCATTCCCCGTGAGTTTTGCTGTAGGTGCATGGAAAGGCGTTGTGGAAAGGTGCTGTGCAGCCCGTGTCGGCTCCGCACGCCCTGCGGATCCCCCGCCC
>NW_010141482.1:5884-22976 GCF_000699245.1 Pterocles gutturalis | reverse complement strand
GCTGGCCCGGGGCGGAGGGGAGGACTGGGGGGCCGGAGAGGCAGCGCCTCCGGGCTGGAGGTTATCGGGACCTGCGCTACATCGGAGCTGGGCGTTTGAGTCATTGTTGGGACCGGAGAAATTAACTTAGTTTCTTGATACATTTCTTACATCCAAGGGGGTAGGTAGAACATTTACACCCTGTCGAGTGTCGTTTTGTTAATGTAAAGAAGAGAGTGTCTGTGTTAGGGAGATGAAAGCATTAACCACCAGGCTGTGAGCTGGTTTATGTGATTCCATCTAGTGTCCTGTTGGCCTGCACGTTTGAATATCAGCCTCCAGATTATGAGACCATAAAGCATGAGTCTAAATATTTTATTAATTGAGAAGCATTATTAATATTTGATAGAGTAAATCAACGCCCTGAAGGCTTTGCAGAAGGCACCACTGCTGAACTGGTAACCAAGACATTAGGTGTTCTTAATTGCAAACTCGTTTGTAATAGCTTTTGTCAACTCTGAGTTTTAAATGTTGAGGATCTGTGAATTTCATACATTGGGAATCCTTTTGTTCTTCGGCTCAGGAAGGGTATTTTTTAGTGCTGTTAATGTGCATTGTTTCAAATTGGTGCTTTAATGCCTCCTTATGATGCAAAGATGATTGTTTATAAGCAGATGTCCTGTAGGGCCTGGAGACCCCATCTGGAGCATTTAACCTTTCTTGCCACACTTTGAGGAGGACCAAGGGATGTTCCTTTAAAGATGGCCTTCGGATGAGATGTGATATTTACTCTTGCTGTAGTGCCAGATCCTGTAGCTTTTGGAGCGTGTGTGGAGAGGCGAGGTGAAGAGCCATGCTGTCTTTTAATCAACTTCCCCCCGTACCAGGGAGACGCCACCGGTGAGCAAACAAACTGCTGCTGAGCACGTTTGCGGAGGATTCCTCTGCTTTGACTTTTGAGAATTTACAGTGGGGAGAGGTTGGTGCATCGTTTGACAAGGCCAGCGAGGGGGGATCACATTCTGTCTTGGTGATTTCTGCTTTGTTTTCCCATCACTGCAAATTGTATTTCCCATCTTTTTTTAAGATTTAGACCAGGTGTCTGCCTCACACAGTGTACTCAGTGCCTGAGTCCCACATTTTGGGGATTTCTTTGTCTGCAAGTTTTATATCTCCTTCCATACTTAAAGTTCCCTTCGTACTGGTGATACGGTTGCGTTCTTGGGTTTCTGAGAATCTCGCACCTTTCCTCATGCCGCTTTATGTTGATAGCACATTGGTCTTAATAATTTATGGCTTTTATTAAAAACTGATTGGTTTGGTGTCTTCTCAAAGCTATGCCTGTAAGCTATACCCTCATGGAGGCTGTTTTCTAGACGTGATTTATCTTCTGCCCCTGTGTGACAGCAGACTAGAGTTTTACCTACCGCTGCGGATGCGCATGCTGGTGCTTTATGCAGTTACAAGATGCACGTTCTGTTGCTGCTGTTAGTCCTGGAGTCGAGGCTGTCGTCAGCAATGACACACGACACAAAGATCCTGGGTCCTGGTGAGATCCCAGCTGCAGTCTGGCTGCGGAGGAGAAGGTCAGGAGGTGATGGGGAATGAGGCTGATTTGTCAGGTCTGAGGCTTGGCTAGCACTGGGAAGTTTTTACTGGCCAACTTGCCTTTTCTTCACCGGGCCTTTGTTTCCAGCCACGCTTCTGCTGAAGGGCAGAGACGGCAGCTCCTCCATTGGCTGCAGGAAACCCCCTCCCCGTGCGGCAAAGCCCCTGACGCACAGGCGCTGCGGCCGGGTGCCAGTGTGGATGCGCTCCAGTGGCAGAGCCGCCTGGGCAGCTGCCAGCCCCGGGCTCTTCCTCCTGGGGTGCTGGCTTCTGCCAGGACAGCCTTCTGCAGCGGCCAGGCACCCTGGAGGAAAAACAGCTGGGAGAGGGGATTTCCATTCTCTGCCTTGACACGCACCCAGCCCAGACATCTGGCAGCACACCGGCGTGAGCCTGCGGTGCTCTGCTCAGCGAGGGCAGGCCCCCAGGAAACGGCTCCGATATTCTTGGTGAGCTCTCAGTAGGGAGGTTTGATGGGGTTCCCCCCAACACGCTTGTGATCCAGCAGCACGCTTGTGGCAGCAGCTCTGTTGGACGGGGGGGTTAATTTGGCTCTGTTGGCAGGGCTGTATATTTTGCAGACGCAGCCAAAGAGTCGATTGCAGGAGGCCCTGTCCTCTGTGTGTATTTGTACGTTGGATGCCCAGGGATGGTCTAAATTCTTCTTTAACTGACAAAAACTTCACAAGGGGAAGGTGGTGTGGAGCTGCCAAGCCCTGCTCCTGATTCAACAGTGTCTGCCTTTAAAGAGAAACAGAAATAGTGAGAGGAGGCCCCGTGCTCCCCGGGTGCATTCGCTGATGAGTCAGATACCTTCGCTCGCGCCGGGATGGTAGAGCTGATGCACTTGGTGATTGCTGCCAAAGCAAGGAGTCCACACACGGAGATTAGACAGCAAGTCCTTTCCCTGCTGGCTGCTCATTAACATTTTCTTATTGATATTTTATTAATTAAGCTGTTTTTTATTGCCCTGTAAGTATAGACGGTGCTGCTTTGCAAGCACAGAACATAACCTGCGTGTTTTGCAGAGTTTCTGAAGTATGTGTCGCGCCCTGTGCAAAGTGAGAGCGTTGCAAAAACTGACTGTGTGGTTCAATGTTGAAGTTCGGTAGAGCTCTGGGTTTTGTTTTCTTTTTTCCCTCTTAATTAGCAGATGCCTGGCTTCATGGCTGACTGGGGCTGGCGAATGTGGAGCAGAGAGCTAAGGACCTGGAAATGCCCTGTATGCAGAATTAGTGAGGACAGATAATAGGGCTTGAGTGCAAGGAGAGTTTGCAGCATTGACCCTCCATAAGAGAGGAGATTACACAGACTAGAGTATTACATTAAAAAGTGTCTTGGGACCTGATCCAAAAGCACAGAAATCGGGGAGGGCTTTGCCATCAGCTTCAGCGAGAGCGGGCTGCTTGCAGTGTGCCCGAGCCTCGGGGCGGTCAGCAGTTCAGACAAAGGAGGTTGCAGAACTGTCCAAGCAAGGCTGGTTGGTGGAGCCCGATTATGAGATTTAGAATTTGTCCCTGCTGAAAAGCCGCTGTGGCCAAGACGACTTTGTAGTCTTGTTAAATGCCAATGAATTGAAATTCTGCTCATTGGCCTGGCATGGCCGTTGCGGTGCTTTGTCTGCTGCAGATGCAGTGGCCTTGCTGGCAGCAGCCTCCGCGAACTGTCCAAGCAAGGCTGGTTGGTGGAGCCCGATTATGAGATTTAGAATTTGTCCCTGCTGAAAAGCCGCTGTGGCCAAGACGACTTTGTAGTCTTGTTAAATGCCAATGAATTGAAATTCTGCTCATTGGCCTGGCATGGCCGTTGCGGTGCTTTGTCTGCTGCAGATGCAGTGGCCTTGCTGGCAGCAGCCTCCGCGCCTTAAAGGTGCAGCCGGGCGCTGCCGGTGCCAGCGTCTGTGCAGGGGAAGGGGTGCGTGGTCATCGCTGGATTGACTGGTTCAGCTCAGTTGGGGATCTGTGTGCTTGGAATTCCTTTGAGTCTGCTGAGATGAGGCGTGTGGATCTGTGTGGGTTGCTTTCTTGTGGGGTCTGCAAGGTGTCCTCTTCATCCTCACACATCCCCAGTAGTGTTATCGGGGATGGACAGAGGCTCCCACCCTTGAATGTCCCCGCTGAACGCGGTGGCTGGGTTCTGCCGCCTGCGCTGCTCTCCGGGCTTTGTCTCTGCCTGTTTGATGTTTTGCTACCTGTGATGCTTTTCCCATCTGTGAAACAGAGGTAATGTTTTTACAAAGTTACAAGGCTTGACTTGGTGTTAGAAACTGGGTTAGAAACTTGGTGTTAACTGGGTGCTTTTCCCATCTGTGAAACAGAGGTAATGTTTTTACAAAGTTACAAGGCTTGACTTGGTGTTAGAAGCCTTTAACTGGGAGTGTTGTAGCAATGCAGAATGTTAGTTTTTAAATGTACAGGTTATCTTCACTGGGTAAGAGAGGGCAAGTTACATGAGTCAGGATGTTCACTGTTCGATATGCTCTGGTTTCTGTGCTCTGGTTTCTGGCGTCATTCCGTGAGATCACGGGTGAGCCTGATTAAGAGAAACAGAAAACTACTTCACTTTGTAAAATATGAACTATTTGCGATCAAAGCCAGTATGACTCCAAATGTCCAGCACCTCTTCTTTGCACTTCTGATAGCAACATTGGACTTTCTCTTTAAAATGTGATCTGTGATCTCTCACGTGTTCTCTTACTCCATTCTTCAGTTAGGCTAATGTATCCTGCTCCAGCCTGTGCAGCTATTAACAAACCCATGCAATTATGGCATCTATTGTGTCGTCATTCTGTGCTCCTTGCAAGGAAAAACCCACATTTAATAAAGAAATCTACTTTGAAAACCTGTCCCTGACTTTTCTAAAGCAAAATGTTGGGTAGAAAAGTGTGCTTTAGTGACCTTTTTTTTTTTTCCTTTACATTTTTTTTTTTTAACATGGTTTTTCAAGAGCGCAGCAGTTGCAGCTGGAGGTTCAGGCCTGGTTTCACAGTGCAGGTGAGTGGAGGGAGGCAAAGAGGGGACTAAAGGGCTGGAGCCCCCCCCTCAGCATCCTCTGCCGTGGGCTATGTCGTGGCCAGGAGTGCCCGTTGCCAGGTCAGGTTCCTCCCAGCCACACTCTGGCCGTGGTTGCATCTGACCTTGCAAAAGCACTGGGAAAAGCTCTGCTCTGTTGGTTGTTTCAGCCGCTCTGGTTTTTTGAGTGAGAAAAACCCCTTAATATTTTGGCATGAATTCACAATACTTTCTTTTATTCTGTGCATGACAAAACCGTGCGGTTACAGCCTCTTGCTCAGCCTGGGGAGGATCCGCTGCCATCAGAAGTTCAAGGCATATCTTAAATCCTGCTTAAACCTCACTCTCCAGCAGATCTGCTTGGTTTGGCTCTGGGCGCAGGAGTGGGAAGGAGTGTGTTGAGTACTAGAAGTTAAATTGCATGGAAGGAAAATCAAGCAGTATTGTTTTTTCACTGCATTATCAGAGCTTTGTGAAGGTTTGGCCAACATAGGCTACAGTTTCTGTTAACTGTAAATATCCCTGCGTGTCACATCACCAGAGCAGTAAAGGCAGGAGGAGGGGGTTTCCTACCTCTGCCAGATGACATTACTTTTTCTTTGGGTTTTCAGCCACGTGTGTCTCAACAGATTGCTCTTTCAGCGTTGTTGTCTGGGGACTGCTACTCATAGGCCACCTCTGCAGATGAATTACCAAGAACACAGTCATCTCCCCTTTTCTTTCTCCAGGAATACTTGAATCAAAGTTTTTGTTATTCCCCATGAGGATTCAGGGGCTGTTTTCCCAAGCTTCATTTCAGAGCTAATCTTCACGCAGCCGCTGCCATTATCTTGGCGATGTGTCTCCTCCCCTCAGCTCACCAGCTGCACGGTGGTATCCAGCACATCTGTCTCTCCCGACGCGAGAACGCTGTATCGCCCTGCTGCCTTCTGGGCTGGCCAGCGTATGGGAGGAGTTAACATCTCTGTCTTTTCCACTAGATCCTATGAGTTGCTTATGTGACAGCATCAGCTTCTCCAGGGATGTGGTGCCCAAAATCAGACAAAAGCCCTTTCCTGTCCTCACAGCCCCCCGTGAGTGTGCCAGGTGGTCTTCCTGGGGCACGGGTTATTCGTATGAACACGATATTGATAGGAACTTGATGTGGGAATGAGCCCACGGTGCCTCTTGCGATGGCACCTTGCAGATCCAAATCAGGCAGAAGAGGAGCGCGACTGCGTGCTGCTGAGCGCTCTGCTCTGCCATTGCATAACGTGGCTAGACAGGTAGGTTTTGATCTTGCAAACATTTACACATCTGAGTAATAATTACTAACATGCCATGGTATTCAGCGTTACAGGGAGAGCGATGGAATGGCTCAGACGCTGGCTGCGCCTTGGGTGTAGGGTTGCACGTCCGAGCCCTAGCTGTGTGGGTGGGTGTGAGCCATGCCTCCCTCCAGGAACGCTTCCTTGGTAGGTCTGTGCAGATGTCTCAGACTGGCTGGGTGTGAGTGCAGTTTTGCTGGCAGAAAATCCCTCCTGAGTGAAGCAAGCTACTTCCATGGCATAGAGACCTCTTGGCTTGGGGCTCCTGCAGAGGGGCGTTTTCACAGCCCTCCTCGGCAGAGCAGGGAAGCAGGAGATGACGTGGGGTGTGTTAGACGGCAGTTGCAGGTTTTCAGCCATGAGCCACTGGATTTGTAGAAATAAGCGTTGACAGGACAATCACGGCAGTTCCTTTGCATGTTGGAAGCTATGACTATTAATTAAAGACCCTACTGTGAGAGCTCATTTACATACAGCTCTTAGCACATACAGACCGAACTTCTACAAATCCCAGTTAACACAGTTAAAGTTTGCAGTTCCGTGTGGGTACAGCTAATTCGTGTGGGGACACTGGTGGAAATGTGGCTGTGTTGCATGTCATGTAAGTGTGTCGGCCAACGTCATGTTGATAGATCTCATTTATGTCGGTATAACTTTGAATATGCTTTGAATTGTCTCAGCAGAACTATCCTGCTATAAAGGATGCCTCTATCAGGGATAGCTAAAAAGATGCAAAAATTGTGGATGGGCCAGTAGTCAGGTCCTTGAATTAATTTACTTTTTTTTCACATTATACTAGTTTAGTGTTTGTTGTTTCAAGTATTTGTATTTCTCAGTGTTTGGGGTTTTCTTTTTTTTTTTTAAAATGGGTCAAATGGGGAACAAGCTGTTTTGGAACCACACAAACAAAAAGCTGGAATGTAGATGCCATTGGAGGTGAGGCTGGACCACATCCCGCTGTTGGTTTGCCGTGCATGCTGCGTGAAAGGCGTTGTTGAGAAAACAGGAAGGCTCTGGGCATGGAGGAGGCAGTGCTTCTCCCAGAGTTGTGAGCATTGATTCCTGACTGTTTTGGAAGATCGCAGTTATAGGGCTTTTGGATCAACTTGCAGCAAAATCCCTCGGTTTTCCTGAGGTCTGGATTCTCCCCGTGCATCACGGCAGGCTTGAGAGTGTGGGGCTTGGCCATCTGTTCCCAGAGCAAGTCTCTCGATGCTGTGATCCTCAGCAGTTCGTGTAACTTCTCCACCTTTAAATTTTAATCCAGGGGGTGGGTAAATAATGTTTGTCCTCTTTGCTGCCTGGTTTGTGACCCATACAGGTATTACAAGGCAGAGGTGAGGCCAGCTCAGAGCCAGGCTTTGAGCCTGACTTCCCTGAAGCTGGCACTGCCTTTGCTAGCCATCATACTCATTTTCATAAGCCACCATGAGAATTTTTGTCTTTGTCAGCTCCCCTGAACCATTTGCTTAAGCTTTGAAAAGAATATATTTTTTTTTGGCTATCATACTTAAAGCCAGATGCCTCCAGGACTTCCTCTCTGATAGTTCTGCTTGGTTAGTCTGGGTGGTTTTTCATCCCATGCCAGTAGGGTGTAAGTGTCTGTATAACAAATAGGACTACGGCGAGTGGCTCGCTTTTCTTAGCTACCTCTCGGAACCTGCTGGGAGGAGTTGGCAGAGCAGAGGTTGAAACCCCCTGGGGGAGGTGACAGGAAGACCAGGCACAGAGGGACAGTTTTTGCTAAATGAGGAAAGGACCCCTTAAACAGCGTTTGTTTGTCTTGAGAGACAAATTAGGGTTCATCAGATCCTTGTGACCAGTCTGGGGACAAATGAATCCATGTGCATGTGAGGTACGAGGATCTTCTGAGCTCTTCCAGAGCTCTCCAGTATCGAAACTGGTGCTGCAGAGTGTGATGCAGCGAGCACAAGCCACCGTGGTTTGGACCGTGCGCTGCCATCACAGGGAAGCCTGCTGTTTCCTCCCCTCCCCGGGCTCCAGGGGGTAATATTTACATCTCCAGCGATATGCACGCAGCTTTGGTGTGGTGTCTCCATGCGGAAGGTGCTGGAAGGGCCACAGGAAAGTCCCCGAATTGGTCTGCTTTGAGGATTATTTTCTAAAGCGTCCATATTCACCGCAGCCATGTGGGTCCCTCTGACAAGCCCTGAGAGGTGCAGTGAGATCTCATTAAGAGACTTAATTTTGCCTGCCCTGCCCGATGAACTTGTGGAATTTAACCTGGACTGGATTTATCCAGTGAGAGGGATTCTAACCACATCTCCTCCTGCAAAGGCAACCTGCTAGACATGCAAGCAGGGATTTACTTTGCCTTCATGGAAGAGTCTGTCCCCTAATTCCTGCCTCTCCGCACCAAAGTCAGCCGTGAGGTCTCGGGCTGCAACGGCGTGTTTGTGCTGGGCACGGAATAACGGATCGTGGAGAGGAGCAATGCCTTGGCCAGCCGTGGGGCTCCTGGTAAGAAGCAGACATGGGGCTGAGCTGCTGTAATTTCTTCCTGAGATGATGGACTTGCTAAATTATCATTCCACCCACCGCAACTATTGGAGGTGGCAGTTCCCTGCTCGAGGGGAGGTCTCGTGGTCCCGTTTTACATTCTTGCTGTCTCCTGGATAACCCCCTTGGTGGGGCCTGGAGCCCTTTTGTTCTCTGCTCCAGTTTCTGGCCTTTGTTGCTCTAGCAACACGTTCAGACCCAGAGCAGCGGGATCCTGGTGCTCGCACAACGCGATGGTTAAAGAAGGAAGCAGAGCACAACAGGTCATCACCAGCATTTGTCCGAAGCGGTCGCGCCTTGGGGTGGGAGGAATGAATGGCAAGTTGTGATATCTCCTCGTCTTGCAACTGGTGTTGTTTTCACCATGAAAGATAAGAAATAGTCTTGTGTTACTGCTGTGTTTACGGTTTGTCACAGTATTATTTTCGTTTTGCAGAGTATGACAGTGCAGGTTAGATTGAGGCCGTGTGTCCATCGAAGCCAGGCCAGTAGCAGGGAGCACGGTTGCTCCCCTCTGTGGGGAAATAAATCACTATTTCCCTGGTCAGCAACTCCAGCGGTTTTGCAGGCTCTTCTTGAGAGCCACCAGACTGTCCTTACGGCGTGGCTGCACTGTCCTGCCGGTCACCTGTACCTCTGGAGGGGAGAGAAAAGGGCACCAGGTTTTGTACCAGAAAAACGCAGGTATTGGATGAAAATCACACTGGTAGGCTGCAAAACTCCGGAGCCGGCTGTTGCTCTGCAGTGCGGTTTGTGGGATCCTGTCAGCTGCTTTGGCATTTTGTGGCTTTACTATAAATGGTGATAGCGATACAGTATTATGCCTTAACACTTTTTTCTGTCTCCTGAGCGCTCTTCCATGCTTCGCCACGATGTTGCAGACTAGACTGACAGTGTAAAACCACCTGCAGATGCTCTGTGGGTAAGAAGAGGAGAAATCCTTTTCAGATTTTTCAGATTTTGGGCACGCATTCCCACAGCTTCCTGCTGTCCCAGCTGCTGATGACAAGCACGATGTGTGTAGCTGGAGGTGACAACCTCGGTAGGCTCCTCCCCAAGAAGTCCCACCCAACTGGCGAGTACAACTGAAGTAATTCATTATCTGTTGCCTTTCACCTGACCCTCCCTCCCAGACCTCTAAAAGAAGACTGGGGCCATTGAGACCATGTCCTCAGAATTTTGTGGCCAATGGAGTGTGAAGAGCGGCTACCAGCTATGGGGTTGATCCTGCTTCCAGTGGGTCACCCCTTTTTGTTTAGATCTCGGGCTCAAAATCTTGTTTTTTCAAGCTAGTGTGATTGGAGGTGCTCATTCAGCAAGATTTGGTCATAATTGTTATGCAAGTATGTTGCTTCCTGGGACCTGTGGTTCATGTCAAATGAAGTAAGACGCCTCCATGCTCTGTTCTTTGGGAGCTGCTGGTAGGACGTTCCCAAGTCACGAGATCTTCTTCTTCTCTTATGTAAGTGATGCTGTTTAGACCCCAACAGCCAGCCTAGATGGGGTCACGGCTGTACTGCAGGATGGTGGTGGGGCTGCCCCAAGCTTGATGAGCTTGATGACACTTTTGCAGCATGAAGAGAAAGCTTCACAGGTTCCAAGGGCCCTGGATTTACTGTGCTGGTGCAGCTTGGTGGTGCAGACCTTGTGTACCACGTCCACCTGTGCCAGTGGTTAACACCTGATGTGGAGGATACAGCACCTGTAGGCCACCCACCTCCTCTAGCAGCGAAGGAGAATTATTTATTAATTACTGCTGGTACTTTTGGGCTGTTTCCATGGCTTATGCGAGAACCCATGGGTAACCAGTGAAGGAACCAGAGTTTCTAGGTTCTGCAGTACTAGACAGAAGGTTGCTGTTGCGCTAGTCTTGCATTCCAGCTGCATGGTCTCCTGCAAATTATCTAGGCACTTCTTAGCTCTTTTCATACAAATGAGTCTTTAAAGGGAGTCTGCACTGAGAGCATAGAATGCCTACGTGAGTTTTCGGCAAGGACGATCTTCTCTGTGGCAGTGTGTTGGCACCACTGGATGTAACAGCATCAGGTCACACTGGAATGCACAGGAGCAGCCTTTGGCTCACACACTTGTATCGTGTTTAAGTCCATGGAAGAGCAAAGAAGTGCATTTCCTAGGATGAAATGAGGAATTGTATACCCAGGGTATGGAGATCACAGCAGGGAGATTAAAGGTGCCATGAATTTGCTGTCGCGGTGTTGTTAAACACGCTTTGGTTGGTATTTCTGAGGCTCCCAGTGCACAGCGAGGTGGGTCAAAGCCAGCGGGGAGCGGTGAAGGAAGGCTGCCCTGCTCCGCTTCTTCCCTACAAGTGACTCTTTGAAGGAGAAGGGTTTTGCGTCCTCCTCTCTCTCTCATCATCTTCACCCAGCTGCAACTTCCATGGTACTCATGACAAATGAGGAGTGTCCGAGGTGGATTTCAACCACATCACGTACTGTCTCCTGTTCGGTGAATTGGTGATACGCCACCATCCTGTTCTGCAGGAATCTCCCCATCCTGGCTGCGTTTTCAGCCAGGTTGAAGGCTGGGTGGGTTTTTAAATGATGATATTTTAAAATTTGAGAACAGCTTTGATTTATTGACCTGCTGCCTCTCTGAATCGAGCTGTCTGGGCTGGCATCTGGAGATAAGAGGCTGTCGAGTAATTGCGTATTATTGACTGATTGCCAGCTCGGGCTGTTTGCTTGAAGAAGAATCAATAGCAGTCAATCTTCAAAGTCTAAGCTCTCAGGGAGTATGACTGGTTTCCAAATTGGGAATGACAGGTCAGGATAACCCCATATCTGATATCCCAACTTCAGGTTGGGGTGTAATCCTGCAATGGAGGAGGAAGCGCAGGACATGATCTTCCTGCATCAAGGTTTTCACATCTGCTTGCTTTAAAGTCTGGGATTTTTCTTTGCAGGGATTTTCAGGGACAGATCCCACCCTCGCTCCAACCCTTGCACCGAGAGGTTGGAGCAGCCTGAGCAGCACCTGAGATGGGTGGGAGGGGAGGGCAGGATGAGTGCAGGCATCACTCATGGAGTCCCAAAGGATGGGGCAGGGAGGGGAGGCTGAACAGCCTGTGCTGTGACACATCCAAACCAACCAGTTTGTATGCTTTCTAAATAAAACAAAGCATCTATTTTAACGCATGGTAACAGAGATTTCCTTTCTGTGGGTGATTCTATTTAGGTGACAACAGAACAAAATATCCACTGTCACCATACGTTTTATCATTCCTTACAGAGCCTGTCGCTATGGTGAGCATTCATTTTAAAAAGCAGCCATCGCCCTTCTTTAACACTATCATGGCATGGTGCCTTTTGGGTGGATTCATGTGTAGGGCTTAAAACATAAAAGGGGCTTCATGGCACCAAAGGTATTCAAGACTTTGGAAAAAAAAAATAAATGTTTAGATCTGTGTAATGGCTGGGCTGAAGGCTGGCGGCTGGATTTGTGAAGCAATCTCACACCTTCGGCTGGAGCCCACTCCGGATTTTCCCCAGCGCTCAGGGCTTGCAGTCTGGTCTGTACTGTCCTAGGCTCAAGCAGGGTTTAAAACTTGAAATAAGAGCCTGTCGTGGGGGCGGGGGAGGCTTGGATCTCTATCAGCTACAAAGAGCAATTAAGCAACAGGACATAAAATAGATAAATGGGAAGGGGAACGGCAGTACCCTGGTAATATGGGAAGATGAAAATGGAAGAATCTATTTCTAAAGTATAGCTATTTGTCCTTTCTTTTGGAGCTTTATTTTCACCAGGAAAGCTCAGATGTGAGGTGCACCATTTGGGGTGAGGGAGAAATACCTCAAACAGAGCAGTGTAACCTCCAGTGGTGTAGGACAGCATGGGCACGGTTACTTGTTTAGATACTGGATTTGTTGTCTACCAGCAAATCCTCATTTGCATGGGTCCTTAATCTGTGGAGTTAAATGTGTCTCAGGATCTGTTATCTACTGTGCTGCAGAGTTGAGAACTAGATTTTTTTAAAGCTATTCCTTTTTATTTGAATGTTCCCCCTCCCCCTTGCACCCCAAATTCTCTTCCTGATTTTTTTTTTTTTTTTAAAGCAAAGATGAGCCAACAAGTGATACAAAAGAAAAATCTGCCAGTGAGAAGAAGCTATTTTAGATTTAAGATTCGGTGGATGAACTGTCCACCAGCTTGTAGAGAAAAGCCAAGATCAGACATTTTGAACGTGTGTCGCAGGGAAACCACTAGCCCCCCCTCTTCCTGCAAGGGCACATGAACGTGAAATCTTTTAACCTCCTTGGAGGTGGAGGGTTGGGCAGAGAGCCTTTCTACAGCTCTGGGAAGGGATTCAGCCCTGATTTTGGGGGCTGTTTTAACTTTGCCTGTAGTCCTGAAATGGCATTTCCTCATGTCTGCAGCAGCCCTCATTTCATGAAATGGATGCAACTGCTGAAAAAAGATCTCGCGTGAGCATGCTCACTGGAAGATTAATCCTTTAGAGGGAGTTGGAGAGTTAAGCTACTGTAATTTCTCTGCAGTTGGCTGCAGTAAACAACTGCTCTAAAGACACGAGGAAAAAAATTGACGGAGGTATATGGGATTAATGTACATATCTTTTTGTGTTTCTAGTTTAAGGTTGAGGGTTTGCTAAAGGATTTTTCTCTAAGAGCTGGGGAAGAGGGATCTGTGTAATGATTTTATGGGTGACCTTCATGTTGTGGTTTCTTTTTTTCCTCCAGGCCAAAGTAATCCTCTTGCCGTGCAAGGCCATACTGAGGCACGGGCTGACTTTCTAGAGCTGGGGTAGAGCTCCAGGGTGACTTCGTGTTGACTTAAGTGACTGTCCGAGGTGAGGCCTGCTGCACGTTGGGCTGTGTTGGCAGAAGGGAGCTGAAAACACCTAGTCCTGTTTAGCTGTGATCAGAACCCAGTGGGACTCGATGTATCATGCTTCTGTCGGAAAGAAAATGCGTAAAGGGATTCGTTTTGATTGCCTATAGAATAATAGCCTCTTTTTTGTTGTTGTTGTTGTTGTTGTTTTGCTCCCCCTCCTCCCCATGCCTGAGGAGCTGCAAACCTGTGTCAGATGGGGGAAGGAAAAATAACCTTTGAGCTGTTTTGGCTTTGCTTTAAAGGATGAGGACTTTTTGCACGTTGAGGAGAGAATGCCGTGCCAGCGAGGTAAGTGTTGCAGGCACACGGATTGCGTCAAGGTGAAACCGAGCTCCTTCCTTCCCAGGCGCTGCTCTGCGGGTGCATCCTGGAGGAAGGAAAACCTCTGTATGCTCCCAGTGAGTGCGTAGTGTTTTATCTACTCGCCTCCAAGAAAGCGTGGGTGAAGGAGGATGTGATTTATCGCCCTTGATGCTTTGTATCAGCTTCCTCCAAATACTGACAGCACAAGCCATGGAGGGCCAACCTGGGGGCTCCCAGGGTGTCAAGCAGAAATACCTGGGTGGCTTGATTTTTCTCAGGCTGCTTCAGCACAGTGCTTGAGCTGGCAGAGGCAGTGCTCTCTAGCCATGGCTTGTGTCTTTACCTCTTAAAAGCATCTAGCCAGCCCTTCTGGATGACGAGGAAATGGAGGTGAACTGCCAGCAAAACTTGCCTGGCTTGGGGGGGGTGGAGGGCATAGTTTTGAGTGTTGTGTACCTAACTGGAATAAATTGCTCCCCTTGAGCTCGAGTTTTGAGATGTCACTCCTCTGCAAGTCCCCAGGACTGTGTAGGAGTGGAAGAAGGGCACACCCTTCCTCCTTCGAGGAGTGAATAATAATAGATCGAACTGTGCCTGTGCCACTGAAAGGCTGTGTGACATGGCTGTGACAGCCGTCCTGGTGTTCAGTTCCTGTCCAACAGCAGTGGGATCTGTTTGTGATGTTGTCTGCTGGAAAACAGCTTCCTGGTTCCTTGGAGTGGTGTGAAGGAGGGGATAATAATTCAATAATTTTGCAAATGTTAGTGGCTCCCACTAGATTTGTCCTGCGGTAGCTGTCAGCTTGCATGCGATGCCCAGATGGATGCTAACGCTGTCGGATGAGTTCAGAAGGGCAGTTCTGTTACAGACTTGGTGGAGCTTGAGATGCGGCCTGTTTGAAGAAAATTTTGCCACCCCAATGTTGAGATTTTTCGCTTAGTCCCTCCTTTTCCCTTCCTTTCCAGAAGCTCTGGCTAGCACAGATTCTGTTCTGTGGATGGTTTTAGGGAACATTGATGGCTGTGTGCGTAGGGGGAATAATTAGCTACCAAATGCAAATAGATTGTTTCTTGCTGTTTCAAAATCATTGTAATTTCTGTTGAGGATGGGTTAATTATATCTTCGTTTTGATGGGTGTAAGGAAAATGATAGAGATATAGCAATATAAATCTATATAGGGAGGGATGTTGTTTTCAGAAGACTGTTTTGGAAATTGTGAGAACAAAGACTTGTTTCTTGGAGGACCGTGGTTCTGTGGGGATCCAGCGGTGTTGCATGTTTCTCTGTGGCGGATGAGTGTTTTCTATTGCAGATTTTTATATTATGCCAGTGATGTATCTATCGCCGTGACAAGGGCTTGTCAGTTCAGAGGAAAATGGTCAAATTCTGGTTCAAGTGCATTTGGTTGAAAGGCTGGGAAATAGTTTTTTGAAAAGCAAAGGTGAAAGCAAGAAAGTTAAAATAAACCTGAAAATTTATGATCAGGGTGTAACAAAAATACATCTTTAACCTGAAGTGTGTAGGAGGGAGGCTTCTTTACCAGCACAGGACCTGGAGGTCCCGTGGCACCAGGACTGGTCCATGTGCTGAAAGGAGATGCTTGTCCCTGGCTGTCCCCCGGTGCAGGTCACCTCTGTCCTTCCCTTGTGCAGTGGGTGACTTTAGGGAGCCTGGATCCATCCTTTACTGCAGCCTCACTGGGAAAGGGAATCAAGCTCATCCCTCAAATGGTTTAGACCAGCTTTAAACTTTTTCCTTTAGTCTCCAGGGCGGGCATCTCTGGTACCAGACAATGGGGGAAAGGCTCAGCAGAAGGACAAAGGTGACGCTGTTTCCTTAGTGCCATGCCTTTTGGCTCAAAGCCAAGGAGTAAAGCCTTCCTCCTCTTCTTGTTTTGGAGAAAAAATGGGGGAAATGAGCTATTTTCAGTGGCTGAGGAGAGCCTGGAGCACCCCGCTTCAGCCTTACCCAGCCTTTGGTGGCCTGGGGACTTTGTGCCTCCAGATTGGAGCAGTTTTTGTAGAGCCTCAGCCCACGGCTGTTCCCTCCTGCGCAGAGCTCTCCTCTGCCGAGATGTTCAGCTCCTCTCCAGCAAGCCCTGGAACTGATAAGTCTGAAAGGAAAAAAATAGCTCCATCCCAATTTCATTTTCTGTGTTCTTTGCAGATGTGTTCTTGGGCTCTGCCGGAGCAGCTCTGCAGATCCCTGCGGTGCTCAGCAGGGACTGGGGGGGTCATCGGGGGGGACAACAGCCAGCGCTCGGCCCGGAGTCACCTGGGGACAGCAGGGGTGTCATCCCACCTGAAAACATTACCCGGGGTGTTTCACTCGCGTGGGTCAGCTGTGCAGGAGTGCGGCGCAGGGGGTCCGGGGTGATTTTATTGAGATAGGGAGCTTAGGCTTTTCAGAAGGATTCTCTGCCTGAATTTCGAGGCTCTCCTCTTTAGAATTCTGTGAAGAATTCTGCCCATGTGGCCAGTTTTGTCTCTTTGTCCATCAGCAGAACTTTTTTTCAGTGGAGGAACTGAAACCTGAATTTGGGACTTGCTTACCTCTTTGGTATCGTAGCAGCCAAGGGCTGTGCTCAGAACAGAACAGAATGGAACCGAATCTCACAGGTGTGTCTAAAGGAACCTCACACAACCCTGGCAGCCACAGGCAGGAGAAAGTTACTGTGCTGGGTAATATATTGCACCCGAGTCCCAGTCTTTAATAATCAAATAATGACCACTTCAAAGCCTGCTGTCTTTGCTTCTCTCCCTTCTAACTGCTCCAGCCAACCTTCAGTCGATTGGCCATGGCTTTAAACCCAGCCATTGTGATAGAAGCCTTGTAATTATTGGCTGTGATGAATCCTCCTTCTGCTGTGAAGTTGTGAGGAAGGGTTTTCTGTAACGTGCAGCATTTCTCCACCTTTGTGCCTTACCAAGATTCCCTTCAGAGGAGTTTTATCTCCTGCTCTCCTGCTTTCCTGGCCATTTGAGATCCAGCTAAAGCTGCATTTCAGCTTCCTTTACACCCTGAACCAGCTTCTTGCTGCCACAGCCTTGCTTCGTGCCCTTTGGCAGCACTCTCCCTCTGTCCCGAGCCCTCCTGCCAGGTCTCTGCACGTCCCGGCCGAAGCAGCATCTCCCCAGCAGACCCCGAGGGAGCCCAGTGCCCCTGGGACCGATGGAGCACGGCTGAGAGCAGGAGGGGACTCCCTGCCCCTCTTCTTCCTGGGGATTAATAAGTGAAGTTATGGGCACGGGGGAAGGAGCTGCATTTTTTAATCTGGACGTGAGACGAGTAGAATAACTACATTCCCCTGGTGGATGAGGCTTAATGAAGGTGGAGGACGTATGTTCGAGCTTCTGGGGGTTAGAGAAGCAATACAACGTGGTACGTTATGCTTGGAAAAAATACAGTCTGTGGTGAAAGGGAAGATGGAAGGAAAATCCTGCTGTAAAGACCTGCATCCACCTGCAGGGGAAGGATGGAATGAAACAGAGC
>NW_010141482.1:1138-5874 GCF_000699245.1 Pterocles gutturalis | reverse complement strand
CTGGGAGCATGGCAGTCCGGGGAGGGGAGGACCGGGAGGAAGGGATGGATGGGGCTGTGCTGGTGGAGAGTGGTCTTGAAGGTGGTGGTGAAGTGGCTTGGTGAGTCCTAAAAAAAAAAAAAAAAAAAAAAGAGGAGGAAATGAACTGCAGGTGATTCTTCAAGCGCCATCCCATCGAGTCCCTGACCTACTTGCTGCCACAGTGATTTGCAGCTGCAGAAGCAAACGGCAGAAATGGCCGTTCCCGGTGGGGAGGGCAGTGGTGCTGGGTGCTGGAGCTCTTTCTGGTGGTGCCTCTCCAGCGGCTGCGACGTGGCTGTGCCCGGGCACCTGGAGGTTGCAGAGATCGGCTGGAGAAAGCGAAGGGAGCTGCTCTGAGCCACATGTTTCCCTCCGGCGTCGCAGTGCCGGACCCTGGAACTGGGCTCAGGTTTATGAGCTGGCTTAGACACGTGGGCTCCTCGATGCACGAGCGAGCTCCTTCCCCGGGAGCCGGGAGGGGTGCGGGCCACTATGAAACGGACCTGGCTGGAGACACGGCTCACCAGGGCACGATACAAAAATCAGAAATTATTCCTCCCTAACCTCTTTAACAATCCACTGCAAACTCAAAGCCTGCTTTCTCCCACTTCTGCTCCTTCAGGAGCCCCCGCTAACCTGATCATTCTTAATCTCCTCTTATTTTCCGGTTCATCAATTCGATTTCTCAGTACTTTTGCAGTCCTTAGCGTTCCCGGGAATCTGTGCCTCCATCAATTATCTCTATTTTTTTTTGAGGCTTTAGCAACCTTGAACTACAGTTTCCATCCTATTTTTGTAACTCACACTGCTTATTAGAAGAGTCCTTCAGAAATGACTGTACAGTTCTCACCAAGATATCCCAGAATCTTCTGATAACTTCATCTCTTGCTAATATGAACTCGAAGGCTCTTCTCCTTTTCCTCTTGGTCACTTCTCCCACTGGGGTTTGGGAGTTAAATGCCTTACCTTTAACGTAGCTCACGTATTTAGGTACACATGCATGTCCCTGTGTATCAGATACTCCTTTAACCACGTTAATCGTGATGCTGAGCATCTCCTGCTACAGGCAGGTGTCACATAGTGGCTTTGATTAGCCAGTCACTCTTCTCCTTTGCACTCATCAGCAAGCATTAGCATATAACCTTCCTTTGCTTCATTTTGAAACTGGTTCCAGCATCTTCCATTGGTGCTTGAAATCCAGATAAAGTCACTTACTCCCATCACACCTTTCCCACTCGGACGAGGGCTGCATCTAGCCTGGAGCTGCTTGAGATTCACCTCTGGACAAAATGAGGGTGGGAAGTAGCCTTTGTGTCTTTTTTTTGGGGGTGTTCTAAGTCGCTATATTAAATAAATTTTAAAAGTGGCTCTAAGAGTGTCTGAAATGACAGCCTTCCTCCTGTGGATGGCATATAGGGAGCTATTGGTGAGTTAGCAGTCCAAGGTTATTTAACTCCAAAACTTCTGTGCTTGCCTTGCAAACTCCATCGAAAAAAATCTTTTCTTTGGAAAGAAAAAAAAAAAAGCCCTCTGTTTTTCATAAGTTGTGAATTGTGCTCTTGTCTAAGCTGATTATTTTATTTATTCCAATAATCCTCTCTTGCAGAATAAAGGAAAATTAATTGTCTTCCTATTTCCATAATGATTTGCCCTTCAGACAGTTGCCAGGCAAAGTGCTTAAAACCTGAAATTAAAAGATGGTGAATGTTTAAAATCATTGAGCTACTGTAGGAACATGTTTGTATTTTAATAGGGTGATATTCAAGTAGTCTCAGAGAGTGCTATTTGCTCTGTGTTCTGTAGGATTATGAGGGGTTTTTATTATTTCGGCATATGAAAGTGGGGTCAAGCCTGCTGGGTTAGATAGCACAAGGATTTTGCTAGCAATATGGACTGCCTGCAATTGAAGCCCTAAAATGATCCAGCATTAATGGGGTGCGTTGTCCTTGGACTTTGTTGTGTTTGTTTGCCAGGAAGGTGCCTTTGCTGCATCTCAGTGCCTGGAGACGGGCAAGGACCAAGTTCCACACAGGTGTGATGGGATGAGATTTCCCCTGCAAGAGCTCTTCACTGACGCCTACCCAGCTCTTGGTTATTTTTAACTTTGAAAAAAAGTTACCTGATTAATTTGGGAAAATGCTGGAGTGCTCCCTTAAAAGGCTCAGCAGCGATGTAATATTCAGTGATGAATCTCGGAACTAAATAAGAGCTTTTGTAGGTGCGTTGGCTGAGGAAGGGAGCTTCATATTTTATCAGCTAACACATTTATTTTTTATACCAGGCTATGCAGTCAGGGCGCCTGGGCAGCCAGGCACGCTGGTGTGGGAGCAGTGGCACAGCTCCAGATCCAGACCAGAGCCAAGGAAGCAGTGACTCTGCCCTCCACTTTGCCTTCCAGTTTTATTCCAACAAGCTTTGGGAAATACTTAAAAACTTGGAGTTGGGGACGGCGTTACTTCTGATGGGGGATTATGCTGCAGGCAGGCTAAGAGAAAAACCACAATGTGCTAAACCCAAGCGTCTTGCGTAACAAAAAGGGGTTGTTACATCTCCGTGGGCATTGCACATCCAGGTGTGGGCTCCCAGGCGCAGGGACAGCGGAGGTGTTGCTCATCTCCGCTGTATGCAGGGAAAAGGTGCTGGCACCAGTCTTGGATGTGACCCTGGCTCTTTCTTCATCTCCCAGCATGGCTGGAGGCGTTGGGGACAGTTTCAGTGCTGTGTTTCAACACAAGAAACCACATGGCAAGAAATTCCTCATATCTGTCGGATGTTTCCCCCTCCCCGACATGAAATGGCTCCAAAGGAGCAGAGTGTAATCCATCGTGGAAGAGAGGAGGGTGGCAGTTAATTCATTTTCCTGATCTTTCTGTAGTTCTTAGTCCAGCTCATGGTAATTTGTCGTAGTTGGCTGCTGCAGTAATCCCACGAGGGACCCACTGGGAGAAGGCTTGGCACAGAGGACCTGTGCCCCCCCCCCGGGTGTTTCCATGAGCTGAGGAGCACATGTGATCATCTGTTGCACTTACAGCCAGAGTTTTGTGCAGCCATCTCAAGCAGAAGAGCAGTGGAGGTATCTGAATACCACCCAGCTCCAGCAGAACACCGTCAGCAGGTGAGACAGCTGGGCATCGCCCCCATGTCCCTGAGCGCAGAGGAGGGAGGGAGCCTCTCTCCTGGTTAGGGAGCTTAGGGAACATAAAACCAGGTGTGAGTGTCCTCCTCAGGTCCCACCTGCTATGCCGAGCACACAGCAATCTTTTGTGAAACATCATAAACCTGGCAGGGGAATTCATTAACATGACTCCCACCAGACTTTGATTTTGCCAAAGTCTGATTTCAAATGACTCTTCCCTACTCCTAATAGGAGAGATCTCTCTCCTCCCTGTTCAGAAGTCCTGGGGGGGTGCAGGTGTAGGCTGCAGCACAAAACCGCCCAGTTTTGTTCATTCTGTAGCTGGTATGGATTGCTGTTTCTTACTGCTGGTGCCCTTGGCTTGCTGCGCATAGCATGGAAGAAGTTATCACGGACAGGACGCTCGGGTGGCCACCTCCTGTCTGTCGAAGGCTGCCGTTGATTGCAGTATTTTAGGTTCAGTCTCTGAAATCCCAGATGGAGCTGCATTTCCAGCTAGTACACACCCATACCATTCATTGAAGCAGGTGAAAATAATTTACACCATTTCTGGTCCTGATCCGTAGGCAATGTAAGCGATGGGCGCACGGTGCGGAGGGAGAAGCCTGAATTTATTATGCAGAACCTTGGGTGAAATAGCTCCATGCTTGCTGGCGTGGTGCCAGCAGGGCTTTTGAAATGGCAAAGGATGTTAAAGCATGGCAAGGAACACGAGGAGACGAGAGGAGGACTCGTGCCCTCTCCGACTGGAGAAGCGGGTGTTGGCGGCTGTGTTCTGCGAGGCACCTTCCCCGTGCTGCAGGCGTTCGTGTGCTGGGCACGGACCTGCGGGTCTTCTTCAAACGAGGAGAGTTCTAGAGACGGAGCCTTTTCTCCCGCTCTTTTGATGGCTCGTTGCAGGAGTAACTGTGTTTGTTAGCTGGGGGCTGTTAATAGTCCCATGATACAATACCGCTTTTGAAAATTAATAATTTTTTTTCAGTCGCTGCCACTGTACTGATAGTCTTGCCCTTTTGTCTCCTGTTCCCTGAGGGAGTTGTTGCCCTTCCTGGATCTCATCCTGATCCCCGCTTGCAAAAACAACTGCTGGGCTGCAGATGAAACCGGTTGTCTGAGGCACTGCATCATCAGGGATTTTTTTTCTTTTGTGCAGGGAGGGAAGGAACCAGTGCCCTGGCAGAACAGCAGCATTCAGCCTTTGGCTTTGGCTGAGGCTGTCCAGTCTGCCTTTGTATCCCTCCTTGTCTAGCTGAAGAGAATTTTATTGTATTTGGGTCTTCAAAAGTATTTTCTCTTGGTCTTGCGGTTAGGATTGATGACTGCTCGGCATCAGCAGCCTTTCGTTGCTCTCCCCTCCCAGCACATCAGGTTGTACATGACATATATAGGGCTGGGGCAGCTCCCGTACCGGGACAGGCTGAGAGAGTTGGGGGTGTGCAGCCTGGAGAAGAGAAGGCTCCGGGGAGACCTTCCAGCAGCTTCCAGTGCTGAAAGGGGGCTACAGGAGAGATGGGGGGGCTCTGGATCAGGGGGTGCAGGGACAGGACGAGGGGGAACGGGTTTACGCTGAAAGAGGGGA
>NW_010141482.1:0-1035 GCF_000699245.1 Pterocles gutturalis | reverse complement strand
CTTTGGGCAACCTGGGCTGGTGGGAGGTGTCCCTGCCCATGGCAGGGGGTGGCACTGGATGGGCTTTAAGGTCCCTTCCAGCCCAAACCATTCTGTGACTCTCTGGTTCTGTACGCAGAGGGGGTGGATTGAAAGGGCTGATAGATCTCCATCGTTAACGATGAGCCTCAAAATGCATGTTCAGTGCTGGCAGTACTGCTGTGTGCTCTGCTCTTGCATCCTGTGGAGCTCCTGGACAAGAAAACGATCCGATGCAGGCGATGGTCGGTGCTGCCTGCTCAGCTCCTGGTGAGCAGCTCCCCAGGAACCACCCTTGTTCCTGCCTTCTGGTGGGAACAACGTGTTTGGACTGTCCTTGCTGTGGAGCAGCCTGGGCTGACTGGTTTTCCTGTTTCTCATCACCTGCGTGATGAGCTGGCCTTCCCGAGGTGGCAGCTCCAAAGCCATCACTACATCCCCTGTGCGAGCTTCAGGTGGAGGAGGAATTCACAACTGTGGGTCTATTCTGCTGCGTCTGTGCAAACACACACAGCTTTTTCTCTTGTTTTTTGTAAGATCTTTGGTATTGTTTGCGTCAAATGTTTTATTTTGCGTTTTCGTGGTTGTGGTTTTCTGCGTCTCCGTGCACCTATAACGTCACAGCGCCGAGCACAAGTGTTAACTGGAAAATTGGGGCCATCTGTGCGGGCTGGGACTGGGGGCGGGGAGGAAGGGGAGGCGTCGCGTCCAAAAATCTGGTTAAAATTCCAGCCGCTGGGTTTTGAGTGACGGCTCAGTAGTAGCTGCCGGTCTCTGATTACTTTTCCTTGGGATTTGGAAACTCGCACAGGCGCTGGAGCCTGCAGGAGTAGATGGACACGTAAATTTGCAGAGTTTCACTGGCCCCTTGGGGTCGGGCTGGGGTGCTCGGCACGGCAGATTTGTGGCTTTCCCCACAGAGCTATTGTCTGAAGAGACACCAGTAGATGTTTGCTATTGATTCTTTGTCTGGAGAGAGAACTGGAGTTATATATATATGTGTGTGTGTGTGTGTAT
>NW_010141481.1:0-39451 GCF_000699245.1 Pterocles gutturalis | reverse complement strand
TTATATTTATATTTATATACAGATGGGACTAATTAATGGAGAAGGGTTCAGCTCTCTCAGCTACATGAGGTATCTAAAAAATATGTGCAATTTAGCCAGGCCTTTCTGTGCACCAGCCCCGCCTCAGCCTAGTAGCAGCCTTTTAGCAAAGTATTTGGTGGAGTGCTACATAAAGTGCAGGAGCTGAATCCCCTTCTTGCCCAGCACCACTTGAAGTTGCATCACTTGCACCCAGTTGGATGATTGGGACTATAGGTGTAGAGTACATGTAGGTATTTTGCATTATACATTTAAATGTATGTGTTTGAATGTATGTGTTTAAACATATGTTTAGATGTGTGTGTGTGTGGTAGTTTCTACACCACAGCACGCTAAAGGATTCCTAAGACAGCGCTCCCCAGAAACAACCATTGAACCTTTTTCCGTCTAATACTTCAGAACGCTTTTAGTATTTTGAAAAAGTCACTAACCAGGGGAAAGAAATTCATGGCTGAGCGCTATTGTAAAGAAGGAGATTTTGGTACAAAATTCCCATCAGAGAGTGGAAAGCCAGGTAAGTCACTCAGGAATCCATGGTTTGGGAGGAGGAAGGGACAGCTTTTCCACACCGACTTTTGTGGTCGGGACTTAGAAACAGTTTTGTATGTGTCTACAATAGAATGATTTGACAGGTAGGGAGTTTTTAGAAATGAAAACACACATGGAGGAAAAGTTTAAATTTTGAGTGTAGGAGCCTAAATCTGTCAGTGGTAGTTTCAACAGGTTCAGTGAGGCTAGCTTGTTGTCTGCAATCATTTTCTCCAGACCACACAGTGAGTCTGTGGCAGGGACACAACCCAAATGTAGGTCTGCTGAGTCCATGCAGTCCACTGTCTTAACCACAGGATTTTACCTCTTTTTAACAGATATTTCTGTTTTCTTTAATGCTATTGTGCTACTAGGTCACAGCTGGGCTTGTAAGAGACTTTAAGAAATATCTGGATGGGGTGAGAGTTATTTGACAAAGTACCACTTATTTGTTATTCATTTATATCTGATTACCTTAAGAGAAGATGACATTCCAGCAATTTTAAGATTAGCCTGACTTCTCTTTAATTGCAAAAATAGAAGCATCTCACAAAGCCAAAATTTCCTGAATGCTCAGTTCTACACCAAAGAAATTGCACGTAAATCACTCCTGTGCAACATGTAAAATAAACCAAGACAGGGCAATTGACTGGCACCCAGCTCAGCACGGTGCCCTGCCAAGCATCACCTCATCTGAGGGCTAGAGCAGGCTGGGCTTTCCAGGGTATCTGAACCCTCCTCCAGGGCTCTATCGTCCTGTATATGCTGCAACAGGAAATATCGGAGCAAGGTTTAACTTCTGTGTTGTTTCCTCCAACATTGCTCTCTGAGAAATCTCCCCCAGTTCTTCAGGGGAATGACCTGAAAAGACAACAGCAGCCCCTGTGAGGGACAGAGGTGTTACAGGGGAATTTACGTTGATAAAACAGGAGCTGTAAAGGGTGAAGTCCTGGCTTCCACAGAACTCAAGCAGCTGATACTTTTGATTTCAGTGAAGTTGAGATTTCACTCACATCAGTCAATATTTCTTTGTAAGAATGTTTTCTGCACATGGTGAATTATTTACAGCAATGTTTAGCTTATGTACAGCATACAATGCAACAGAACAATTGCTTTACAATCAGAAATACACATCTCCTGGTGTAGAAAATCATTAGGGTTTTTATAGCATAAAAACACACTATGCAGTAGATGCAGACAATTACTTTCCTGGCTTATATAAAAACAAAAGGATAATTAAGTTAGAACTGTGTTTTCGTTCATATCAGCCATAAACAATGAATTTGTGGCTTATAGACTGTCCCTCAGATTTGCCAACATAGGAAGTCTAGCTACATTTTCAAGCCTTTTCAATTTTGTAAGCCATGCACTTCAAGCATAATTCAATAAAGTCTGATTGCATAAAACTTTCCTGCCATGAACATACAGTAATATTTTGTGTAGATATGAATAAAAAAAACCCAAACAAACTGGAAAACTTTTTATATACACAGGGAATAATTTAAAATATGTCCAGGTTATATTGTATATGTTTTGATTCCTGAAGGTCTATTGCTAATTTACAAAGATTGTATATGCTAAGCTTAAAATATACTTATTATGTTGCTTTGTCCTAATCGCATTCATTTTTTTTGCTGAAGTGCATTGTTGGTAACTGATGCACCATTCTGCACTCAAGAGTGTTAGTACTTGTGTAATGTAATACAAGTGGCTGAAAAGCAGAGACCTGTGTTTATGATACCCTGATAGATAAGAAAAATTGTTACCAAGTTACTCCTACACAGTCTATAGCTAGAAAAGAGAAATGTGCTTTGTCTCTTTTTTGCATTTTCCCAAACTTGACAAGTCACGACAAGCCTTTCATCATGTATGTTCATCACCTGTGTAGGTATTGACACATCTGGAGTGACTTCTTGTCCTTCCACATCCTTAATAACTCTGACTTCCCAAGGAGTCTCTCATCAAGGACAAATCTTACAGCAGAGGAATAAAATGAAAAATAATTGCATTCCTTCTTTTCAAAAATGAAGGCTGCAGTATGGATCATATCTACTTTCTGTTGGACGTACTCATACTGTAGTTCCTGTGAAGGTTCTGAGTCACTGTCAGTTCAAAGCCACAGCCCTTGCCAGACGGGCACCTCCCTCAGGGGGCTGGAGAGCATGAGGGTTAAGTCATTGGGAGTTAAATATTTGTTATATACCCAAAGACAATAAAAGAGCTTGTAAAATAAAAAAGCCTGTAGCACAATATAATTCAATAAGCAAAACCTTTTCTTCAGCTATTTCCTGTTCATTTGTTGTGGGCCTGACCTTGATAAACCTGCCCACACAATCTCCAGCAAGCAGAATATGGGCTCTGACTGCTTATAGAGCATCACTCACTATAGGCAGCTCTTCTATATAACTTTCTTCCCTGTGGAAGCCAATACTGGTGATGCTGTCTCTGAACCAGAGATATGGCCTCTCTCTTCATGTATCTCACTTCACAGATCATTTAAATTGTGCAGAACTCCCTCCCAGACCCTTCTCAGAAGTGATATTAACTGTGATGGCATTTATCCATAAAGAGTTTACTCATTAAAACTGTGTGCGCACACACTCACGCACAGAGGGAGAAGTCCATCCCCTTGCAGCAGTTAGTGGGAAGAGCCATACATCTCCTCGTGTACCAGTCACCTCTCAGCAGCACCTCTCAGTGCAACGTACTGGTGATCAGCCTTGTGCCACCACCTGCACTGAGATATGTTGGCCTTGTTTGTTCAAAATCTAGGAGATAAGGGAGGATGCGAGGTGTTTCCACCCCTCAGGTTTTTCTATGTGATCAATATGGACCGGGAAGATCTTTTCTGTTCTTTTCATTTTGATCTTCTAGAAACTGTTATACACTAAGCGTTTAACATAAAGCAACTATTTATTTATCTATACATATAACAATGGAAAATATATATTAATGGTCAAGTAACTTGTGACGTTTTTCAAATACCTGTAACATATAAACAGAGTGCTAACGAGATAAGTATTTCACTACAAAAACCAGGGAAATACAAAAATAGTATCTTGTTACCTTACCCAGTCTACATGTAGCAGAATACTGATGAATTGGGATCTTTCATGTTAAATATGAAGGTTAGTCTGTATTTTGCCAAGTGTTTTCAATGTTTTCTAGATATTTGGATGGCCTCTTAAATCAGAGAGAGAAAAATCCTGCCCTTAGTCACACTGCTGAAGTCAGTGAGAATTAATGCTGTGTTACACAGGGTACAGTGAAATAGTTTTTTCCACACCAAGGAGCCGTCTTGTCTCAGGTCAGTCTTCTCCACAACAGTGGGTTTTATGCTGTTGATATAAATGAAGTTACCTGTTGGAGAGCAGACATACAGCTCGGAAAGATTATTTCTGCTCACCTCCTGATCAGCCCCTCTCATCAGCTCAACATCGTTTTAGCAAGCTGGGAAACAATCTAGCCAATGTCTCTTGGCCCAGTCATTCCCATCACGAACCCATCTGGTGTGGGAGATGGGTGACCCTGGTCACCTGTGCTCTGTATGTGGTCCCCAGAAAGCATTAAGGTAGTTCAGGGAGGCTCCATACCTTCTCTGCCCCACAGTCTCTTGCACTCATGACTTATGCTTTGTGCCTTTTTTTTGGGGGGGGACTATGGGTCACTCCCTACCTGAATGCAGTTCTTATAAAGATTAATTGTATATATATTTATATATGTAATTTTTCTATTTATATATGTATGTTACTTACCATTTCTAGATGACTTATTTTTCGCACCTTTTATCTAACACTCAACTTCTCAAGAGCTTTTAGACTTTTTTTTAAATGCCAGGATTACTTTTTGTCAAAAAGAGAAGGTAATGTTATTCTGCTTCTAAAGATACTTGATCTGTGTGCTCAGCTTTTCATCCTTAATTTAGTTTTAAATTGGCACCTACAGTTTCCATAATTCCAGTGTTTGATTTTTTTTAAAACAATGTGGGCCAGACACCTGGATTCTATGAACTGGTTTGGATTAAAATGCACACTTTCCAGCTTGACTTGTGGTGAGTACATCCTGGATCAAGAGCAAGTCAACGTAAGGTGCAAACTGTAAAGAAACGTTCCTCCTGAAAAAGCGTAAGATGCACAGATCGGAGAGTACACACTTCTTGTGGCGCCCATTCGGAGGTGGAGAGAAATGCAGGGCTGATGAGGGAAGGAGCTGTATCCCCTTGACCATATTTATGCAAACCAACATGACCAGCACTTGGGAATGACGGGATTGCATCTAGTCACACTGCTGCACATCACACACTACACCAAGTAGTACTTCCTGCAGTCACTTCTCAAAGTTGTGTTTTCTCGCAATGAGAAAAAAGGAACCAGATTCTTAAAATCAGTGTACACATCTGATGTCTTTTAAAAATTGACTGAAAGAACTTGGTTTTTTTTCTTTTAAAGATGGGATTGTGAGATTCTGAAATTGGATTATGAAGAAAATCTCAAATAGCATATAATGAGAGTTAAGTACCTCCCTGCCCCAGCAGAGCACAGTGCTCATCTCTGCTGCTATAAAATAATAGAAAATAAGTCATAAGAAAATAAGTAATCTTCTGGATGATGCTCTGAGTACTCAATAAAGGGATGCTTAAATATAGATTCATCTGGAAGTACCTGCAAAATTCTGTATTGCACAGAAACACCTGCAGGTCATGGAAAGGATACTTTGAAATTAAACTTTACAGGTGCCTAAATTACTACAGCTGCCAGAGAACTACAGGTATCAAAGCAGCATAACTCTGGCACCATCCTAAATCTCAAAGCTGGCCAGGGACTTAAATTGCACTACATAGTTGACTAAGGAGCTGATAATGTTCTTCCTCCTGAGGTGGTATTTTAAGGTGGAGGTCTGACTTTCCTTCACTGCTGGCCAATTATATTTGCCAGGTCCCTCTGAGGCGGGTGTTCCTGGAGCAATTATAATAGTACACTGCAATGACTAAACTGCCCCAAGAACTCAAAACTCCCAGTTTGGCACTAATAGTAGCTGTAAAGTCTCACTTTTTTTTTCTTTTTCTTTTTTTTTCTTTTTTTTTTTTTTTTTTTCCCCTTCCCCATGTAGCTACCACTGGGTCCAAATTGCACATGGTTGGGCTCAGGTTGTCTATGCTGCCAGACAGCAGAGAGGGCATGCTCTCACACTGCAGAGTCTCATTGGCTTGGGATCAACTAATGTTTCAATGCAAACGACTTCTAGGTTACAAATGCTCATATTTTTGAGCAGTAATCAACTAAGTGTGCATATCTAGCTTCATGAAGACACATCTGACTTTTAAAATTACAAGCACTGGAAATGCAGATACTTTCACACTGTTAGTGTTCAGGATTTACATCTTTGAAAAATACCTCAGATTTTGGTTATTAAGGTTGGCAAAGGATGGAGGAGGATTTGGGAAAAGAGGACAGAAATTCACCACATTTGCATGGTTGGTTTTATCCCAAAAAAATGTTATGTTGTTATGTTATAAACACATGAGCACTGTGTAATGGCAATACTGTCAGACTTTTAATTAAGGTAGCATTACTGCTAAGAAATTTTAATACAGAGAAAATTGTCTGTTCTACCTTTATTGCTGTTTTATTTCAGATAAAATATATTTATAAAGTAAATCAAATACTTTTGGCATCCTATGACACAGCAAGTCTTTTAATTTGTGCTGCATTTCTGTACCTAGTAAAGAATAACAACGAGCATCTTCTTGATAGATTTAGTTGCTCAAATAAAGCAACCACACAAACCCTTCTGCCAGAGCAAATGTTCACTAAACTGGGTTTTCATGTGTTGGGTGTGGTGTATGGGAGGAAACAGATACTTCAGATCTTGAATGTAAGGTTTGTTTCTTCTTAAAATACACCTTGAATCCACTGATTCAAGTGTCAGCTCCTTTCCTACTTTTTGATACCCTGATACATTAATTATGCATTTCTCCTGTTCCTGGGAAATGTATTAGAGACAAAACACCCTACTGCCAAGACATTGTAATTTTGAGGTCATGTCAGCATTCCCAATATCACTGTCACTAGTGCATGGTACAATTTACAAAGTAGAGAAGTTATATTTACCTTATGTATATAATGACAACATTTCAAACCATCTTGAACGAAGCAAATAGCATTTTCCATTGGAAAACACTTTGATTAGAAATTACTGAGTGTGTACCTCTAAAACACAGCCTTTTCTGCAAAGCCAAGGGGTGATGCCAATCCTAAACTCAGTATGTACATTGACCAAATTTTTAGGGCCTGCAAATCATCATCAATCACTCCACTGAAACCAAAGCTGCCACAAGGCTTGATGTAACCACGCAGTGTTTCCACCACCTGAAGCTCAAACCAAGATCCTAACCCCCAGATCCTGGATTTGGCTTTTCAGAGCGTTCTACTGAACAGGGCAAGAAAATACCATTAGTGAAGAAAGAAAACAACCAGTATAATGGCAAAGCTTTTCCATTTTGTACATCCACCTGAACATAACAGACTGTAAACCAACTTGTACTTACATATTTTAAGCATGTACAATATTAAAACCAACATGTTCATTATTAAACTCTGTATTATGCACACTGCTTTTACTATCAGCTTGTTTGTGTCTTTAGAAACTAAGAATGCCTTCTGGAGCTCTCCAGGGAAGTGTGGTGTGCCCCAAAGCTATTCAGAAATACAGTGTCCATAGCAGAGACACCTTATTGTCTTTAATGACTAAACCCTCCACTTCCCATTGTTCACTGGCAAAAGTAGAAATAGCCATACGTGAAATACTGTTGTCTGAAAAAATAACTGCCTTAGTATTCCTTGAAGTCTGAAAAATAGGTATGTGGCTTGAACGAATGCACAGGTTTGTATTTTCTTGTAAATGTTGCATTAGATCAGCCAGGCGATGGACTGCACCATCAGCGGACAGTTAGTTCTTGCTCCCCAGCTCCTCTCTCCTGTTCCACAGTGGCAGTGCCAGCAGCTCACTCTTCCCAGCGGGGAGAAAACTTCGGTGGTGCAGTGGGCACGTGTGCTCTGGAGGCACAACTGGAGCAAATCCCTTCCCTGCACAGCATTGCCTCACATACAGATACTGGGAATTTGGTCCGCTCTTGTAGTGCTGGTTTTACGCCTGTCCCTCACAAACTCGTTCCTGGAAGGGACTTTTCCAGTGAGATGATGACTCACGTAAGTAGACATGTACAGCAGCCCTCCATTTCAAATTTACAAATGAAGAGTAAAGCTTAGGGTCTAGCTGTGTCAGTGAAGGAAAAATGGAGCCTGGCTGAACACAATATTTAAAAATGGTTTCAAATCTCTAATGATGAAATTGTCTCCTGTTTTCATGATCTGTGCCAAACTGTATTGTGTAAGTCACCCCTGAACACCGAAGAGAGTTCTTCACCACTCATCTAAGTCAACGGGTTGTGTCTGCTAATTTCAATAGAATCTGAAATAGATCATCAAGGTTTATGGCAGGACTAGCTTATGATCTCTTTCTGTGGGAGTCTCTGAAGTGTGCTTCACCTTGTGGCACAGCATCCTGCAACCCTTCCCCGACACACCGGCAGGGTTAGGGCCTCTGTATGTAACCTCCAAAGTTACCTCAGAAGAACTGACATTTAGCTCAAGTGCCTTATTTCAGTTTTTCTCTTCTTGTTTACTACATGACAAGATCTGGATTTAAGATGATTCTAACCCACAATATTTTAGGTACCTTAAGCAGTGCTAAGGAGAAAAAAATCATTATGGATGAAACTGCAGCGAGCAAACGAAAGAAAGGCAGAAAATTTCCACCAGCGGCAGAAGTCCCACATGAGTGCAACTGCAGTACAAGGGATGGCATTCTGTCTCCCCGTTCACCTGCCACATAGGGCCCCTGGGTCAGGGCTGGTATTTAGACATTTGAGATGAGCAAGTGTCACCACTGGCATTTGCAGCTGCCTCCTCCTCTGACCACGTCTTCCTGCTTAGGCTGGGGTTGAAGCATCAGATGCAAGAGGATGAGCAGGAAAACCAAAGGAGGACTGATAACTCTCCAGCATCCTTCAAAGTTAAAGATTGTGATGAATACCTTGAAGTTCTTAGCATTTGAAATATCCCATGCACATCCCAGCCAAAGGCAAAGAAGTGGGAATCTGTAGGACAGTTTTTCTGAGAGATGCAAGAAGGAAAGACATTCTGTTCATTAGACATTTTATGCATAAAACTCCATAGGAGTCACAGTCCTGCAAAACTTCCATGTCACTGGCATTGCTGCTTGCAGATTTTTTGCAATTAGTTTCATGTGGGAAATTAATCTATTCTATTTCTTTTGTGATTTGTGGAACTTATGAAGTGACGGTGCTGTTAACTTCTAATTGCAAATCAGCTTCTCATTGACCTGATTTCTGCCTCAGTAATCATCTAGAGACTCTAATAATGCTTTGAATGTGTGATAAAAGGTGCTTATTACTCACAAAACTGTACATTCATCACGCTGTCCTGATGACAGACTCACATGAAACCATCACCTTCAAAAATTGGGGACTCAGAGCAGCAATGAGATTCTAAAAATAGGTGCTTTCTGTGCTAAGACATTAGTTTCTCATTTCTTACTTGGGATCTTTTACTGCAGTGATAATTCTGTTACAGAGGCAAGCATTCATCTAGCATTCATCTCAGAATTGCTATTAAAGAAAATCATCATTTCCAAACAAATTTCACAGTTCAGTCATAGTGAAAGAATTGTGCCTTAATGATGAGTTTCTGGGCAGAGTAATAGGGTGACAATTTTTCCTATAAATAAATATTCTTGAACTACCAGTATTGCTAAATGAAAACTTTTCTGGGATGCCTTCAGGACTTGTGTGAGGCAGCCTAGAGAACCAGTCTGTTTCTCTGAGGGTGTTGTGATCTTGGTATGCAGTCACTATTTAACCTTCATTTGTTTTATGCACCTGCTAATGGGATGGTAATATTTTGGGCTATCCTTCAGAGATCATCAAGATTTTAATACTTTGGAATGACTCTTTCTTCTGTTCATCTGTTTGATTTGTCTTGCAATGTGCAAAATCTTTTAAGAACCCATCAATCTCATTAAAAGGGGAAAAGTAAAGGACTCCAAGCCAGTTACACCTTGTGAAAGATGACAGTTCAAAACCTAGTGCTAAAGAAAAGTACTGAAAGCAAAAAGTGCTGAAATTTTCCAATTGTAACAAATTGGTTCTTTCTTTCCTATTTGCTATGGGCTACATGGCACTGCTACTACTGTTGTATGGTCACTTCATGTGGCTGGTATCAGGAGATGTGGAGCTAGCATAGGCTGGCGGGCAGGTCCATGTTCACTCCCTGCTGCAGCGCATGCACAGGAAGAAATAGCATTCCAGGTCTGTGTCAGACTCCCTCTACACCATTTCTTTCACAGGCTGATGTGGTTTGAATATGATGTGTCCTTTCACCTGGTCTTGCCCTCTCCCACAGTGGCTTGGATTTCCACACTCCCACCCTTCTCCCCACTTTGTTCACAAGCAGAATGTGAAATGATGTGTTTGTAACAGCTGGTGCTGAGCTAGGCAGATGTCTCTCCAGATTTCAATGCAACGAGTTCAGAGTCCTCTATGTATCTTCCATTTAACTGTTCATTGTTTGAATCATGATGGTACAGGTAAACAGGGACCTCTGTGATTGATGTTGCAGTGTAGGAGGTAGATCGTGTGGAACAGTGCTCTCGGCGCCTTTGGCCCCACTGCATTTTGTACTGTGTCCATTGCCTCTTCAAAGCTCCTTGTACCTGTTAAAGAAACACATAGTTAGAATGAGGCATAATCTAAACCCCTATGATTGTTGCAGTTTTTTAATTTGCTGCAGAAAATTAAAAAAGAAGAAAGAAAAAAAAGAAAAAAGAAAAAAGAAAAAAGAAAAAAGAAAAAAGAAAAAAGAAAAAAGAGAAGAATCTCCAAGTCTAATTCCATCAGATTCCATCTGCCTCTCTCCTCCCCTTTGCTCCCAGTTCCAGAAGCAGAAGCAGTTACTCATCCCTTGGCCTTAACTCCCTCCCTGCCTACCCTATGGCATCAATTAGAGTTTCTTCGGTTGTCGCTGCTTACGAAGAGTGGGTATGGGTTAGCTGTTCCCAGAAGAGGCAGATGTGGATCAGATTGCTGTGCAGAAACACAGTAGGATGCTATGGTAGAAGAGGGAAGAGGAAGGAGGGATGGGGATTAAAACCCATCTGATGCTGCAGCTGGATCCTTGCCCCCGGAATGGCTAATGCATTGTGATTGCTGAAGAAACTTAATGTTGAGTAAAACTGGCCACAAGTTGCAAAGTGTAAGTACTTCAAGAGCTTGCCAGCGCTAATTTTGTAGAGGGAAAGAAAGTGTTGAGGATTAGTATAGATAAACAGAGATTTTGTTCTGGTAATTTAAGAACAGGCTCTGTGCTGTCAAAAAAAAAAAAAAAAAAAAAAAGCATTGGTCATAGCCCTCTGCATAGCAGAGAATTTCAACCTTTGGGCATTCATTTTCTAATAAAAATAATGAATTTTTTTTTAACATTTACATTAAGAGTGATGTTATATATGTCACAAAGATAGGATTTAACCCATGGAGTCCTGCCAGGCAATAAGAAGCCCTTCTCCAGCTCCACGTTCAGGCATGCTGGCACTTGCTAGCTCCTTCCGAAAGGAAGCACTGACACATTAGTGGGGATTGGGCAAACCGTGGCTTTGTTCATTCAGATCAGCAATTCCAGACAGCAAAATGTGAGAATAGGAACAGTTTGCCACAACATTCTGCTGTAAATGACCAGCTCTCCAGAAGAAGGCAGAGGCAGGTGAGGCACTGGAATCATGGCAGTGTCCCAGAGTTTCTGTGCTCCTGCTGAGGTGGACATTGTATGTAATTTTTGCTTAGGGAGTAGTCTGAAGTCACCCTCTATGCTCTGTGCAGAACAATATCTTTGATTGATGTAGATTAATCTAAATGACTTTAATATTTCCCAACTCTCCACAGTTCTAATCACTCTATTAATATGTACATAGTAAAATGTCATCTACTCACCACCCACAGCTGCCTGCAAGAAAGCTGTTTCATGTCACATAAGGACAAGGCTTCATAAGGAATTGCTATGAATCTGAGATGCTTACTGAGTGTACAGCAGGACTACACAGCATGCCAAGAATGGATATTTCAATTGCTTTGGCTTTTTATTTTCAATCCAAGACACAAGCCAAGGTATGAGGATTGATGCTATAAATCCTTACTCATGCAAGTAGTTGCACTGACTTTGGTATGACTACTTTCCTGAGTAAACAAACGTTTGCTGGACTAGTCCTTCAAAACTAACTGGAAATTATATCCATGCCCAGTTTCCAATAGTAGCTCTTTTTTGCTATTGTTTAGCTCAGGACAAAGTAGTTAAGAGTTCTTTTCATCTCGAGAAATGTTTTCCTATTCACCTTCTTGTACAACATAAAGAAAAGAAAACAAATGTCTAAGTGTAGGTTAATTAGACATCAAGCACAGAAAAGGCATATGGTTGCAAGAGTAATTACTGGGGCTGTGACCAAAGCTTACTATGGCATTATTGAGATTTAAAGTGAAATGGCTGCATGCAGGGATGTTTCATATCATACCATTGCCAAAGTTTATTAGTGAGAAAGAATTACAGTGTGAAAGTGACACCGTTCTAGCACATGATACAGAAATATTACACGAGGTAAACCCCATAAAGATTTCAATTACTTTTAAATAGCCTTTTGATGTTACAGTGCTCCATATCAATACTTTAGCTTAGTCACCCTTGAAACTATGAGGAAGGACTGGAAGAAGCAATCTTCATAAGGATTGAGTCAGCGACTTTCCGCAATATCATGCTGAGGCAGTTGCTCCTGTAACCTACGGCTGGACACAATGAGGATACTGCAGAAAGCTGGGTGTGCACAGCAGCTCTGCCCATGTGCAGCCAGCTCTCCAGTGCTGCCACCAGGGTCATCAGCGGCTCTAGCCACTGTGCACCTCTGGCCATCGCCTCTGCCCCGAAGTGCTGAGTGTGTTTGCATTGCACAGCAGTTCATCCACTTGGATTAATCTCAGAGTATTTATTGAAGGTGGCAAGAACATGCTCTTACAGCCTTCCTGTTGCTCTCCTAGCCCTCTTCCCCTGCCCTCTGCATAGACCCCAAGGCTTTGATTGCTCTTGCATGGGGAGAAGAGCTGCTGTGAAGGTGATGAGCTCCTGCTGAGCTCTCTGACTGCTCTCAATTGAACCGGAGTCTAATGGGCCACCAGGGAAACCACAGGTCTGCAGACAACATGGTTAACTGAAGGGGGAAGCACAATGTCACCCAGCCCTACAAAGCCTGCTGTGAGGAGCTTGTAGTTTCCTTCTCAGAAGGCAGTAACATTTAAATTGTATATACGGTCAGGAAGAGAACAGGCACATTCCTCTCAGTTCAGCCCGTGATTAGAAGTGCCATTAGTCAGGTTTAAAAGGCTCTGTGGAGCAGTGAGACCATGAGGTCAAAGCATGTGTGTTTTTATTCTCTGCTGAACTGCTGGCCTGTACAAGAATCTGCCCACAAATTGGTAACGGATAGCACAAGCTGCTGCACTTGAGTAAAACGTGTTAATCTAGATTTCTGCCATGATTCCAAGGATCTCAGATGATCATAATTCAGTGCCAACTAAAACTGTTCATGCATGGATTTTAAATGTGTAAGCAGCATTACTGAAAATCACATGCACAGTCACAGCGTATCAATGACCATGGAGGCTCCTGGGGACCGGGAGGGGCAGGGCAATACCTGCCATGCTTTCTGCTGTGATAGCAGCTGGAGGAAAGGCTAAAGAAATGAAAAGCCTGAGTTTATTTACTCTGCTCTTCAGGACTTAAAAGGTTTTTCTGTTCTCTATTAGCCATTCATACCTCTTTGGCAAACAAGATATATGGCTGTTTTTTTCTAAACAGAATTTCCATTTTGTTGGCCAGCCTTGCAGTCTAGCAGCAATCTCAGGCCTGGAAATATGGTCTGGTGAGCAGACTATTGCAGAGACCTTGTATCATCTGTATAACAATGTTGTTGTTGGACAGAGAAACTACAGTGCTGCTGGACACTGAGATTTTATATGAAAATGCACAAGAAGATCTGTTGTTTTAAAAATACAAAACAAATCTACTGTTTATATGTTCTTCCACATGAATGCAGGCATTGATACAGATTATTACTGTTTTTACATTTCTTCCTATAGATGGGCTCATGGTACTAAAGGGAGGTTGGTGAGGTAGGAGGCAATGAATGCGATATAAAACACTGTCAAGTGGTACTGAGTTTAGCATTGTTTATCCTGGCTAAACCTCATGTATTTCAGCCTTGAAGTTAAATATTCCAGCAGGAAAAAGTAAATCCCAGAGTGTTCAGGCTCCTGTGGTACTAAAATTAATCTTCTTGCCACACACTGAATTTTCTCATGAGAAATAATTTTGAGCTCTATGGCAGCAGATGTATACAGCTGCTTGGAAACAATCTCCTACCATGACTGTGAAGACCAGACTGTGGCTTTGGTCTATGTCATACTGCACACAGAAAGACTGGGGGAAATTATCTCAGGTTAGTTCTCTTGGGCAGCCAAACTCAGACCAGCGCTCCTTTTGGAAGGACCTAATGCCATCTTGGCATTAGTCTGTTGCTGCTCCTCTACAGGTTTTGTGCCTTATACATCTTCACCTTGTGTAACTGCAGGAATAAATGGGACTTGGAGAAATGGAGTCATAATCCCTTCATCCTCTCTTCTGCACAGCCCAGCACAGCTACTCTAGGACACGAACCTGCCTGATGTTTATCGGTATTGTGCTGATGCAAGTAGCACCAAACTGTCTTGAGTCTGTATTAGAGGTGTCATTTTTGACTCTCTGCCCACCTTAATGGGAAATTCTAAAAAAAAAAGCTTCCCTTATTGTCCAGTAAATAAAATTTCCTATACGAAAATAATGAGAGGGTTTCTCTGCATCCCTGCCATTGACTATGCTAGGCAGTCTGCAAGTCTGAAGATGATACAACTATTTTGAAAGTGGGTGTATATGGTGAAAAGTACCCAATCACAAAGAAAAATCATTCTCAACATGTCTTGAAAACCTGAATCCCCACAGCTGTTTGTTCTTACTGCCTGACACTGATGAACGTTTCTGATCAGCCACTCCACCAAAGAGTCATTAATCCTACATGCAGTCTGGAGCTACCTGGAGGTAATTAAGGCATTCATGTGATTACTTGTGGGAGCAATAGAGTACAAAACTGGAAGCCACATTTCAATACCAGATTCATTTTTATCTCATTTTGGGCATAGTCTTTTCCAGATGTGTCCCCTTAGTGATGGCTCGCTGACAATTCAGGTATAAAAAGTGGATATCAAGACAAGAGCCTTTCACAAAGAAGAGGTCCTTTTACTGTGGGCTGCCAGCTGTGCCAAAAAGGCTTTCAGAGGTGACTAGGGGTTTGGTGAATATTACTGTTACTCAGGATTTGGACCGCGCATCTTCAGTCCATGTAAGGAATGACTGGCCGCTATTGCCGCTTCCTCAGTCAATGCAGAAGTCCACAAAGCGCAGTGGGTCTCTGAGGTTGGACATCTGACTGTCATGTACGAATATAGTGTATTTTCTTAATCCAAATACATTTATTCTGAATTCTAAATTAAATGCAATACAATACCTAATGAACAAAAAAGAGCTGTGTATTTATTTTAGACTCATTTTCATTCCTGGAATGTGGCTTTTAGTTTTCTACCTCGCACACTAAAGGTTAGTTCATATGAGAGGTAAACTCATTCATACCCTGCAATCTAATTTTGAAGTAAATGATACCTATGGTCTGCCATGACATTGGCAAGCAGATGTTCCAGATATATTAATTATTGTGTAACTTGAAAATTGTATTCCTGGAGTTGTAAAGGTGGATATGCTTTTCTCACACTGTGGTATTGGCAAAAACACATTGGAATTAGAGCTATCTGATGAAACATATCCAGGAAACAAACAGCCTTTAAGATACTTTATGTTTTCAGTGCATTTTCTTGCTGCCTGTCCTCATTTTTAGCATTGCTACAGCTTTTAATCTAGGCACAAATCCATATGTTCTCATTACAGTTGGAGAATTACAGCGTGATCGACCTTTTACATTAAAGCTATAAAACATTAAGAAAATTTGCTTTGCAAAATCTAATCTGAAAAATTGTGAGGTGACCCTGAGGAGAATGAAGAAGGAAGAATGCAATGTTAAAGACCAGGATTTTGGGGTAGCACACTGTTTGGAGGAAAGTGAAGACACACTGGAGTACTGCCTTTCCTATGGGGAAAGGACGTTTAAAAAAATTGCCTGGCCAGTTTCTGCTTTCTCCATGCCAGGTCCTCCCTACCAGAGGGAATCTGAAGTCTTTCTGTGTTTCCAGGGCATGGAGGTTAGACTGTGCCAGAAAGCGGTGACATTAAGGGAGAAGGAGAAAGGTGGTAGTAGCCTGCAGATCCTGGGACAGAAATGTGATAGAAAAAACTAGTTGTACGTCTCTACAACTTTTTTTTTAATTGGACCCATGAAACCATGAACTTCTGCAGCATGGTCTTTACAGCTATCACTTTGTGTTAGGTTCTGTTGCCTTTCTCTTTTATGTCTCCCGAGAAGCCATGCTACAGAATTACAGTGGAAGGCTTCTAATCTCTTCTACTCTTCCATTTCTGTGGGCAGCCAGCCAGAAGCAAAGGTACAGAGATGCTGACAAGTGGTGGCAGTTTTTAATACTCTCTGCCATCCTGAAAGTTAGCAAAGCAGCCAGTAGCACCTTATCAACAAGAGAATTTGCTTCAAGTTGCAATTTGCTACTTTCCAACAATATACAGTGATAAACAGGAGCACAAATATCTCTTTAGGTTGACACACTGAGTGTTAGCATCACAAAGCCTGCTCTGTATCTAATTCACCCACTCTGGATTCAAAATTAACTTTTTAAAGGAGTGTCTAGCTTTGCTAAAACATGCAGTGCTTTATTCTGTTACAGTTGAATGCTCCTGATGTATTGAAAAAGCATTTTTCTGCTAAACATCTTTGGAAAATGGCTTACTGTAGGAATTTAAATGGTTCTTATTTTAACCAGCTATTTTTTTTTCACTAAAAAAAAAAAAATGTAGGGAAGTGGACATAAAACCAGCTGCAGATATATAAAATATTGATCTAGCTGTAAGAGAATGAGAGACATCTCTGCCTCAAGGGTTTTTATTTCTCAATTCCTACATGAGAAACACTGACCTTAAAAAGGCCAGCACTAATCCTCACAGGAGTGAAAGTAATCAGACTCCTCCAGGCTTCTCTGCTCTGACAGTGCTACGGGGGAGGGCATCTCTGCCATGGCTCTGGGGCTGAATGCAGCACATGGCTCTCCAGGACAGATCACCGAAGATCCTCACTGCCTCTTATGGGACATTGTGGTCCTTTTCCAGACAATCCATCCCACTACTCTGGGGCAGGAAGAGTAGTAGAGCATTTTTCTCTTTTATTTAGGCCTCTGTCTCAAAACTGCAGACGGTAGGGCGAGAGCCTCGTGCCTCTACCTCATTTGGTGACACCTGCTTTGTGATGGTAACACTCCTGAATCACCTGCTCAGGGACATTCAAGTCACACTCAGCACAGATCTTTCAAAAATGCACACTGCTGCTTCTATATAGAGACCAAAAAGCAAATCTGTGTGATTTCAAAGTTTGTAGTGTGACATGCTTCATGTCTGCATTAACAAGCAACACAGTGACTGTATTTCAGGTTTTGTTCATTTGCTGTATTTCATGTGCTTACCTCACCATTGAAGAAGCAGAATATAGTTGCCACAAGTAAGCCCTAAGAGAAAGGAAAAGAGTTTAGAGATCAGAACATATTCCTTTTTTTGGCACTATTTGGAAGCTTGGACTTGAGGGATACAAGATAAAACCATTAATTTACTTTCCCTGCACCACAGACATTTCACTTAACCTCCCCCTTGTTCAGTTATGTCATTACACCGATTTTTGTCTTTTCAACATGTTTTACCATTTTATTCTCTATTACTAGCATTTATAGATTATCTGTTTTGGCTATGAAGTTATTTTTGTGCAAGAGGCCTAGAGAAGGAAAATTAAATCATGTGTAAGGTAGATCTCTTGCTTACAGGGGAGTACCACACGGACACTGACTTTGCTGAAGAAATGGCAGAAGAGTTGTGTCCTACATACTGCCACTCAGCTGTCAGGAGTGCAGTCACCCAGTTAAAAGTGTCAGCCAAGGAGAATCCAGCTGCCCCAGGAAGGCTTTAAATTGAAACGTATGTCAGGAGAAGTGAATTTGTATGTGGGGCATCACGATGGATGGAGGGGATGTGAAAAGAGGTATACGTGGGCAGAAAAAGGAAAAAAAACCCACAACAGGTGAGTTAGAAGGTAGAGGGGCAGTAAAAAAAGAAGAGAAATTGCAGATCAAAGCTTGGTCCTAAACAGCTTAAAATTAGTGTAGTTACTGCCAGAGCCGTTCAGATAATATTTCACTACTGCTAGAAAATTAAACAGGGCCAAGGCAGGAACAAGAGGTAAGAAACTGTGAAATTAATAAGAGAAAATTCTCGCACACAGAGCCTGCTATTCAGAGTCATGTAATTACACCGGCCCATGTTCTAAACTGCACTTGCTCTCATTAAAATAGCATTACATAGCATTACTGGGAGCAAATGCCTTAATCTTAAATAACTTAAAGCGGTTAATATAAACTAAATGTACGTCAGTTTGTGAAATTGAGGGTAAAACCGCAATACAATAGCTTGTGTTCCCAAGGGCTGAAGAGCTTTACAGCTTTTTTATAAACCCTCATTTAACTGATTACCAGCTAAATTGCAGCTAATGCTTTGTAAAATGTCTTGGACTCTGAAGTGTATATTTTGGACCACAAATGCAGGGTAAGCAATAACTGTTTTAACAAAATTATTACATATTAGGGACACACAGGCTGGTTTGAAAAGGTGCTGAACCACCTGAATTTTGGCAATTATTTTACTCCAATGAGTTTTCTCTAATGCAGAATGCACAATTTGACATGACTTCAAACATGAACACAGAAAAAGCATGTCTGAGGAGGAGGAAGGGTAGACATAGTGAGAAAAAGAAAGCTTCTTTTCACGTTTTAGAAAAACAGTGAGCATTCTCAAAAAATTCAAATCCCAGTATATAAGATGAAATGCACAATAGTTTGTCCCTAAGCTCTGATATGAGAAACACCACAAAGTCAACCAAAACCATACGCCTCTAAAGTGTATAGTCAGATCACAGATTCCTAAATTGAAAATCTATGCAAGGGGAGCAAATGCGTTACTTCCCGGTGCCCTATAATGATTTTCTCTTGCATTGTGTGCGCTACATTAATTTGCACAGTCTTGCAAAACATCTGCTGCTGAACTGCATGGTACATACAGTCACAGCAGGGGTCTCAGTCTTTTGCTAACAGCCGTCAGCCACGACAGCAAATGAGATGGATCTTGATCTCCTCTGAGAGCAGAGATGCTCGATGGACGTGATGGACACGTGAGGCACAGCAGATGCAAAAGACAGCAGGAGGAGAGAAAGAAGCAGGGATATTTTTCTAAGTTTGTTCTTCAGTGAGAGTGTTTGGGGGCAATTTGGGAACTGCAGTTCACCTGAAGGCAGAAATTGAACCTGAACTATTGAAGGGAAGCCATTTTCCATTTCAATTCCTGTATGGTATTTGAATTCCTCTGTTACATCCTGCAATTGATCTACTTTTCTTCTGTTGCAGAGTGTAGTTCCTCTAGTGTTTTCTCCAGACAACTTCTGACAGAAAAGCTGAAGAGGAAGCTGTGGTGATGCCTCATATGCCTTCAGTTGCTCTTCTGATCTGGAGTGAGCTGAGAGCAGATCTGGCTCCTTGTTATTTTGAGACCATGGATGTTGTACATCTTCTGGTTTAGGAAATTATTTTCTCTAGTTTGTCCCATGTATGTCTCATTACTCTTCTTCCACCAGCAATGGCTCTCTCTGGTCTGCCATCTAAATTTATATCTATTTATTTCTCTTTCTACTTCTATTTCTATTTCTGTATTTCTATTTCTGTATTTCTATTTCTGTATTTCTATTTCTTCCATTTTATGCATAGAGTTTTGCCCATAGTTCAGAGTATATTGTTATTTTCAGCTGTAAAGCTACCGAGGTATCAGTAGCAGACATTAGTTTTGTCTCTTCAGAGACAGGAGGGATTGGGATGATGAGAATTTTACAGTGGATCTATTAAAACACGTGACAAACTGAATGTAGGTTAATTATTTCATGTAAAGCCCACAGACTAATTCTCGTATCTCTTTGATATATGTCTTCCATATTCTTTCTGCCTACTGCTGGCTTTTGCTCAGGGTGCAATTCTTGTTGAGGATGAAATCTCTAGGTCAATTATGTATCTCTCTGCCACTGTGTGAAGTGGTAAAACTGACAATACTTGTGATGTACTGTCTGCTGCCAGTAGGATAACATTGTCTGGAGTATTGAAGGCAGAGATGAAGAATACATTTATTTTGAGATTAAGTCCATTATTTACTTCTTCTGAAATTCTTTATTTCTGGAACCATGTGAAGACCAGACAAATGTGGCTTTTGGCCAAATCATGCTTAGAGATTGTCCAGAGCTGGCAGCTCTCAGACTTTCATGTACCTTATCAACCCTGTAGTGAGTTTTCCCTGTGTTCAAGTGTCTATACTGGTCAAAGGACATTCTTTGCTTGATAGGCATTTAATTTGCATCTCATTCTTCTAGAAGATGTGAGTGTCTTGAAAAGAAGTTCCAGTAATTTGCTCAGGTTGAAAAGAAACAAACAAAAAATATGTATGCAGATACTGCAAATTTACATGGGTTTCTGATACCTCATTTGTTTCTCTTCTACCGTTTCTCTCCATAAAACCAAGAAAGCATATACAGATATGCTTATTCCCGTTATTCCTGAGCATGTCCATTGCCTTAGTTTGTGCCCTAATTACACAGTGTTGCTGATTAGGTTTTATATTCATTATTGACGGTAGAAGATGATGGCACATGTAATTGTACAGATGGCCATAACATAAAAAAATCAGTTTATGATTCTCTGTGTGGGCTTTGGTCCATGCCTATTCACTTCTCACTTCTGGATCTGAATGGACAGGGAAAAAAAAAAAAAAAAAAAAAAGCATGGCCAAGGTTCTTCATAGAAGTACTTCCTATTCCCATCTCCCTCATTTCAGCAAAGATAAAGAACTTTAAGGAAAACAACACTGTGTTCTTCATGATCTTCATTCCCAGCATGTTCACACAGCATCTCTGAGCTAAATCAATCCATTATAACGTGTTCATTTATATTATGTTAAAAAAAAAAATGTAAAGCAAAGAATGTGTCTGTGCTGTTTCCGCTGCTACTGAGGTGGGGAGATTGTCATGAGAGGGCTGAAGACAGCAGTCCACCTGCTGCAAAATGAGGGAGACACCCCATCAGCCAAAGCTCACACTTTCTTCTTCTCACGCTCTCTGCTGGAGGTTTCATTACTGTCATTTTGTACATGAATTTTTCATACAAACACGCCACTTTATAATATCCTGTTTTCAAAAAAATAATTTTCCCCAACTTTTATTGGCTCAAAATATTAGAAAGTTTTAAAATTATGAATACTGCAAGGAAAAAAAGGAACAGGAAACAAAAAACCACTTTTTTTGTCAAAAGCAGTCCTATGACCTTAACTTTGTGGAGAAGGAAAAAATATTTATGGTTTGGCATCACAGAGTATATTTATTTCCCTTCAAATGGAGAAACAGATGGAATGAATACCTACTAAAATGCATTGAAATATCTTACTGTTTTTAAGACGCTACTTTTAAATGGCTTAATTTTGTTCTGCATAAACCTGCATAGAGAGTTAAGTTTACAACTTGGAAGCAAGGTGGATGTATATGTGACCCAAACCCACGCCTAAAGATATGAAATAACCTTTACACAGAGGAGACCCCTGTGAGCTGGATCCTCCTGCCTGGGAGGACGGGTGCTGTTGTCCTGAGGGTGTACTCTTACTTGAGGAGCAAGAAAACTTTGATAATTCTCCATTTAATAGAAAAAAACTTTATATTTGCCAATAAAATCAAGGTCCTTACCATAGAATCATAGAATGGTTTGGGTTGGAAAGGACCTCAAAGATCATCTAGTTCCAACCCCCCTGCCATGGGCAGGGACACCTCCCACTAGCCCAGGTTGCTCAAAGCCTCATCCAGCCTGGCCTTGGACACCTCCAGGGATGGGGCATCCACAACTTCTCTGGGCAACCTGTTCCAGAGCCTCAACACCCTCACAGTAAAAATTTATTCCTAAAATCTAATCTAAATCTATCCTGTTTCAGTTTAAAGCCATTACCCCTTGTCCTATCACTTTTGTAAAAAGTCCCTCTCCAGCTTTCTTATAGGCCCCCTTTAAATACTGGCAGGCTGTTTTACTAGGCTAAATAATCCCAACTCTCTCAGCCTGTCCTCACAGGAGATGTGCTCCAGCCCTCTGACCATCTTCATGGCCCACCTCTGAACTTGCTCCAACAGGTCCATGTTCTTATTATGTTGGGGTCCCATAGCTGGACGCAGTACTCCAGGTGGGGTCTCACAAGAGCAGAGTAGAGGGGGAGAATCACCTCCCTCGACAGTTGGCTTTCTGGGCTGCAAGTGCACGCTGCCAGCTCATGTTGAGCTTCTCATCAGCCAACACCCCCAAGCCCTTCTCCTCAGGGCTGCTCTCAATCTGTTCTCTTCCCAGACTGTGTCTGTGCTTGGGGTTGCCCCGACCCAAGTGCAGGACCTTGCACTTGGCCTTTTTGAACTTCATGATGTTGGCATGGGCCCACCTGTCAACGTCCCTCTGGATGGCATCCCTTCCCTCCATAGTGTTGAGTGCACCACACAGCTCGGTGTCATCCGCAAACTTGCTGAGGGTGCACTCGATCCCACTGTCCATGCCTCCCACAAAGATCTTAAATAGCGCTGGTCCCAGTACTGACTCCTGAGGAACGGCACTCATCACCAGTCTCCACTTGGACCTCGAGCCGTTGACCACAGCTCTTTGAGTGCTACCATTCAGACAATTCCTTATCCACTGAGAGGCCCATCTGTCAAATCCACGTCTCTCTAATTTAGAGACAAGACTCTCATGTGGGATAGTGTTGAATGCTTTGCACAAGTCCAGGTAGGTGATGTCAGTTGCTCTTCCCTTATTCACCAATGCTGTAACCCTGTCATAGAAGGACACCAAATCTGTCAGGCACAATTTTTCCTTAGTGAAGCCATGTTGGCTGTCACCAGAAACCTCCTTTTTCTCCATGTGCCTTAGCATAGTTTCCAGGAGGATCTGCTCCATGTTCTTGATGGGCACAGAGGTGAAATGCTGAATAGCATTTTAATTTCTCATTAGAGGCAGACTTGCACATTAAGGGCCCCAGTTAGCAAGGTACTAAGAAGAGTAACTTGCATATTGCTGTTGATTCAGGGGTTATTTCTCCACTGCACCAAGCAGACCTCCACGGCTAAATCTTCTCTGGTATTGTGACATTGCCATGTTAGGTAACGTGACTAGCCCTACAAACCCAGGTACGAGATGCTGGAGAGAGAACTTGGTGAGAGGAGACAGTTGGTGGAAGGAGCTTGCAAGCTGGGATTGCTTCCTCAGCCTCAATACCTCCCTCCTTCTCCTCCTCCTCACCCCATAAGTAGGGCATCATCTGTGAGTATTTTAGAGATGGGGCAAGAAACTATTGAGGCTTGGACAAGCACTGGAGAGCAATGGTTGAAGAGCATGTAGGGCTTGGGTGGACATGAGACATGACCATAGGGCCATCCCTGTCCCTTCTAGTCTCGGAGTCCCAAGGGCTGCTCAGGGACTCCCCAAGGTGTCCAGTTCCAAAGCTGCTCATGCGAAACTGGAGCCAAACTGTCCCATGGGCAGCGTGGGGGCTGCAGGCAGGAGATGCTGCACTCCCTGCCTGTGCGTTTGAGGTCATCCATGGTGGATCTGCTGGAAGTGGGGTGGTAGGAGTCCCAGGAGTGAGGGGCAGGATCCCTGGGTCAGGGCTTGTGCCTACTGCAGTAGCTCTCAATATGGGCAAGCTGTAAATGCTTAGTGTCTTCTCCCTCGGCATAATCACCTCTTAATGATGTCCTTCTCTAGAGTGGCAAGAAGGTTTCTGCTCCAACCCATCACCTGCTCCCCATCCTGCAAGGTAAGGGGACAACCCTCCCCTCACCAGCTGGCCCCAAGGACCACCGCTCTCCAGATATGTCCATTTAGGAGAAGAGACCAATACCTTTTCCCCAAGGACCACCGCTCTCCAGATATGTCTGTTTAGGAGAAGAGACCAATACCTTTCAATTTGCAGGAGAAATCCCATTGCTTGATGGCACCTGCTCACCCAAGAGCCCTTCACTTCTCATCCCCCTCCCCGTTCCCAGCGGTGATGGTCTGCCACCTGGGCTAAGATAGGGAATTCTGCTATTCTGGGTGCACGCCCTTTTTCTCAGTGTACTTAGAAGTGGTGAGAACTTGGACACAGACACTTGTTGGGAGAAATCAAACCACTTAGAAACCCAAACACTCCTCCCCCACCTCCCCAAAATTCCCATCAACCAACCAACCATCACCCAACCAACCAACCAAGTTCTTCAAACCAAACTCCATCTCTTTCTCTAAAATCCATGATTAAAACCTGGTACAAACAGGTGAATATATATATATATATTTTTTAGTAGATGTAGTATTGTTTTTTCTCCTCTCTCTCTCATTATACAGCAAACATTGCAAATATAGAAATTTTCTCTGTACAATTAACGACTTCGGTTTACAATGCAATGTGTGGTAAAACCTCTCAGTGAGTGAAAATGTGAACGAGCCTTCAACCGGGTAAAAGTCTAAACTGGAAGACTCCATTTGCAAAAACAGCCCAAAGGATGGATCTCCTTCTGGTCTCTTTTTGGTTTTTGTTGCTGTTTTTGTTGCTGTTGATTTTGGAAGGGAAGGAAGGAAGAACACAAACTGTTCACAAAGAATCCACAAAATCACGGAATAAGGTCTCATGCAATGCAATATTGGGAAACGCCAAACCGCAGCTCTCTGCCCACTCTTTCACTTTCTTTTTATATTAAATTTTTTCTTTTTTCTTATTTTTTTAAATGCCTTCTCTGAGACCATCTCGGGGGGTGGGGGGGGTTCTATACGGGGGACTAACTGATGCATAATGCATTTTTCCACTCTTTCTTTTTTCTTGCGAGGCCTCTGCCTCACAGAGGGCCAACATCAGAGATCAGAAGCTGGGATAATGGGATGCGCTCGCTGGTAGCAGACCCCCTGACAGGAGCTCAGCACCCCTATCTCTTTGCAGCCTAGGACTCCTCAAAAAATGCTCAGTGGTTCCTGGGGTGGGGGAAGTGGCAGTGGCAGCCCTGGGGCCCACAGAGGTGCAGGTGGCCGTGGCGGGGTGTGAGGCACAAGCCACATCCCTCCAGCCCCCTCTCGCTGCAGAGACCTGAGTGCAGTTACAGGTAGGAAACAAGGCTGCTGCTGCTTCACTCCTCTTTGCCCAGGTGTACCATTCCATCTATGCTGGGCACCCCAATGGGACTTCTAAGCCTTTTAATGACAGATGTGTTTTCATGCCAGAGGTGTGCAAGGAGCCAGCGCATCCTGTACCATAACGTTTTATACCCTGAGAAGACTGCATCTTTCATGTGCTTTCAGCATCATCTAACAGGCTTTTGAAAGTCAGGTCATCTAGGAAAATCTGCAACTCACTGACTCTTCTGGAGCACAGATGTTTGCTTTGTGGTGCCTACCTTAGGAGCTCTGTTTAATAAGTTAACTTCGTGTTCAGCAATGCACCTACAGCATTCTATTCTGTGCTTAAGTTATTCCACTTCAGGGTTGAAATATCTCTCTGTGGCCTGGTGCAATCTTTATTTCAGCACAGTCTGGACAGTGAAGAGTTGATATCGGTGATGGTGAGGGGAGATACTAGTCTTTTTTTACAGCAGCCATGGGGAAGCTGGCTGGGCTGGAAAAGTGCATGCCTTCATATTTCCAGCACAAAAGCCAGCCTTCAATTTTTTTATCATTTATACATCTACTCTACAGATCTGTTAAGAAGAATCTGGTCTATGTGGTGAAATGGACACAAGCTGATGCAGGGGAGGTACAGTGTCTGTGAATTGCTCCTATAGTCATATTCAAAAAACCACTTGTGCTTAAAATGGTGAGCATTGATGACAGTACTGCAAAAAGAGCAGGACAATTCAAAACCAGACTGCCCTCTGTAATTCAAAAGTGATGTCAGCAGAGGAACCCTAGCACATAGCACCTTGATGTGTTGTTCTTCAACCGGGAAAACTGCTCTCTGAAAGACATACCATTACACAGTTTTTTTTGTGGGAACAAATTCTTTCTCATTCATCATCCTTAATGCTCTGATCTTTACAACAGACTGCAGTGCTTGTTTGCACCATTTCTGTGAACATGGATGATGTAACTAATACATCAAACCATTGTGCTCACCTAAAGCAGTGATGTGCTGTTGAAAAACTGTCTCTGTTCTAGAAAAGACATAAAAAATTAATAATTTAAACAGTGCAGAAATGGAGAATGTATTATATTTTTCACCAAAAAAAATCATAATTGCACCCATGATGGCTGCCTGTATACGACGGACATGCCACTGGATGCAAAGACTAATAGACTGCTGCTAGTTTATGGAGAGGCAGGCTGTTCTGCAGTTTATGAGAGCACAATAGCTAGTGGGGAAATACAGCCACTACACAGCTATTACTGTATCTGCTAATAATTATATGAGTCCTAGAAGAAAATGAGCACCAGAGGAGTGATTACGTAGCTTGCTATCTTAAATATGCATATAAGAAATGTTTGGGAAAGGGTTAAGAAAGTTTATTTTTGAATACAATTAAAAATCTGCCCCAAGTATGAAAGGGAGGGTCACTGTTGGCTGCAGCTGGCAGGACAACTGTGTAGCCCTCCTGAAAGGTCAAATTTTACATGCCGGTGGGAAGCACATTGAGATTACATTGCAGAGGTGTCAAGAGGTCTTCTGTGAGGTCTGCATTGCTGCCCTGGCTAGGGGACAGCCCTAGGTGGGCTGTCACTGCTTGTCATGAACGGTGGCCCCTCTGGGGACAGCAGCCATGAGGCACAGGCCGCCCCCACCATGTGCCCATGTCGGTGTCCCCAGCACCGACCCTGCTGCTGAAGTGGGAAAAAAATGTATTGGCAGGGGGTGGTCGGGGTCAATAAGGCTCAGAGAGACATCCATTCCCAGTGACTGGGACAAGGGCAGGGGGAACACATCGGAGATGAAACTTTGACCCCTTGGATCCCTACCTCACCTAACCCCATCCATTGGTAAAACAGTTTAATGATACTTTGATTTTGTTTCTGGATCTATTTTAACCTTGGTTTGGTGACTTTCTATTGCATAATGATCATAATTAGGATTGTTAATTAAGATAACTAATATTCTTTTTGCAATTCTACAACAACCTCAGAGGATTTGAAAGATGTTTTAGAGTGTTACAATAATCACTTTACTCCTGTTTTATCATAACTTGCTAAAACTGTAAGCAACTTGTCACAAAAAAAACTTACTTGGAGATACTTGGCCTTGAGACCGAAGAACTGACAATACAGGCAGCAACAGAAGAAACAGACTATCATCCTTTTTAAGCAGAACTGTAATATAATATGGCATACACTGCAAAAATATAGATCTATAACTTCAGTTATTCTATGCACGCAGTAGCATGTACACCCACAGTTGTGAAGGGATAAGGGAGATAAGCAGACAAAATAATCTAAGATGACAGGATGCATAAATTTTGGTAGCATTATTTATTGCTTCATTTAAGGAAAAAACCACCACTGATTTTTTTAAGCTCTTCTCTTACCACAACATTAAAATAATTCCTGCATTTAGCTTCTGTATGAAAGGAAACAAGAAGGGGGTCACTGTACTCGCCCATGTCGACCTCCACTCACAAATGCATTAGAAATCTGCCTCTCCTAGTCTGTACAGGACTGGATATACTACAGTCAGTAAACCAGATAACCAAGCATCTAAAGTAATTTAGTTTTGTTTTGTTTTCTTTTCAAAAGAAAGCAAACCAGGCTTACTGAATGACGCTGTAATTTCGAAGCATTTATGAAAGCAGAGTGTCAGTGTTATATTTTAATTTAAGCTGCCTAATAATGGAATTTTAATTCCTAGATGAAGCCTCACTGTCTCAGTCATTTCTTCTGTGTGTTGGCATCCCCCCTGTACAACAGTTTGCATACACAGATAATTTTAACATTAACCTCACAGCACCAGTTTCACTAAATTCACGCACTTCCACAGAAATAGTGCTTTGAACAAAAAAGACCTCTGTGATTTCAATTTTCTCTCCTTAGTATTAGAAATAGTGCCATCCGATCATCTTTGCTACAGTTTTCATTGTTTCCCCTGTCTTGTGGTTGTTCTTTATGCAGCAATGCTGCTCATGCTGATAATCCAATAATGTGAAAATGTTTGGAAAAGAACAGCAAAACTATAGTCATGCTCAGTTTCAGGGCAAAACAGCTGACAAACAGCATCTTTGGCTAGATAAAACTTAACAGCAAGCACCTCACCTAAGCTGAAGTTGCTACTATATAACATACCTGGTAATGCATTAATATATGCATGACGTAATCATATATTTCTCCAGCAAGTCGGTTTTCTGGTCTCCAGGGGATAATAACAAACTGAATTCCTAGTAAGGGCACCAGGATTAAAGTGGCTCTGACAGCTTTCATATACATATTGGACTCAGCACGGTGGGTATCTCTTAGTTTTGTCACCAAAACTCGGACAATGTTAAGCAAAAAGAAAAAATTGACCTGCAAAAGCAAAGCCATTGTAGGTGAAAGCATTCAAATTAAACAGACATTCAAAATGAAAATACAGAATACATAAACAACAGTAAAATGTAACTTTCTAGCTTTACTGGAGCTCATAATGGGCAGCTCCTTGCGAGTCAGGACTTGGAAAGGACCTTGAATGTCTTCAAAGAAGAGATGCTAAGCTGCTCTACATGTTTCCCTAAGGAAGCCTGAATGGATGCTTCAGACAGGCAGGGATCAATTCTAGGAAGCACTGATGGTTTTGACACTGATATGGGAAAATCTAGGATTTCCAGGGAACAATTAAGCTCATTTTTATGTCTAAAGTTTAAACGGAGTGGACTCACTGACGCCCAGGAGTAACCACGTCTCTTTTCTGAGTCTGAAGGTCACCCAGGTATCTTGCTTCAACCTGCACGGAAGATGTCTGCAGCCAGATGAGACAAACCCCAGCATGTCCCTAGGCATATGGGACCTATGGGGGCACACAATTACTCTGCGGAATGTGTTCCAGCCTACATGGGCCAATAGTTCAGGCTCGTGTATGAGCAGGGGGTCAAGGCTGCTCTTGAGAAAAACCTAGGCTGCCCTTTGCCTCCCCGAGACTGCATGGACCTGTGGTACACTACCCACAGGTGAAAATTAACACATGGCTTCTAGCTCAAGGCAGAAGCACCAGACACTTCAGAAAGTTTTGCGCCTGACCCATACAGTTAGTGATGCCAGGTAGCTCAGCATCTCATCTCCTCGGTCATTTCTGGAAATCTGATTCCAGCTGTGGGCACTCAGCACACAGAAACCTGCTCTTGACTCTGGTTTCAGAGGGAGCTCCCCGTGGGATGTGCTGAGAGCCTGTGGAGGACCAGGGACAACAGGCCCAGGCTGGTAACGAGCCCAGTGGGTACCCTGCGGGCATCCTGGGTATCACAAACCTTCTGTCCCTCCAGTGTACCCAGATCACTCTTCCACTCTTTTACAGTAATATCAGGCACCTATGCTTCTGAACCTCAGTAGACTTTTTTCCAGATAATTTTTTAAAATAAGTATGTAAGCTGCATAATTTTTATAGATATTTTAATAGCCCCAATTCCACTGACATATGAGAAATTTCAGTTGAATCTTTGAGAACAATAAAACATGAATCAGTAAGCTTTAGCAAAGCATTTCATCACTTCTTAACTACTGAGAGACCTTTCAGCTGTTTTACATTTGTGCTCTACTGGAAAAAAGGAATAATAAATGACTTCTGAGGTCCCATTCAACATTAAATCTAAACCTTATTCTCCATCCTCCTCTGACTTCACTCACTCTGCTTAACCTTCACTTTTAGAATTTCTGGAAGCAACTGTGAAAAGTGGAAAAAAGACTTTACAAGGGTAAAAATCCTCAGCTCTTCTGAGTCAATCTGTCACCATGAGATTTTTGTAGCAAATCATGCAGGACATTCTGCGGACATTGACATCTTCACAAGAAAAATAAGACTGGAAATGGCATAAGCACAAGACAGAAATTATAATGCCTTATTTTGGAAACAGTTAAAGACTGCTCTTCTTCCACAAAAGAACCAGTCTCTCCTTTATTCTGTGTGGATAAGATGTACAGACTTGGAGCATGTTGATAACAATAAAGGTTGAATGGCCTCTCCTAGAAGTTAGTTGGCATTAATTACAACAGCAGAAGCAATCAACATTGAACCAGTAAACCCACAGTAGATGTGATTCTATGGGAATAACAGACAATATAGCAGGGAGGAAGGGACTTTTTCACATTGCTGATGCACAAGATTGCTTCTCAAGAAAGGCTAGAAAGATTTACAGGTTTTTCAACTATAAGATGACGGGTTGTTTCTTTATTCAAAGGTATTGCCAGTATTCACTGCCCTACTGTTTGATCTCTGAGGTAATTACTGCAGGTACATCCATGCAGAAGTTTGCAAACAAGAGGCAGCTCAAAAACTGAAAGGGCATCTTGGGTGACAAATAAGCTTGGGGCTTGGGTTGAATAAAACCCTTTCTGCATCTGTCAGGAAGGTCAGCGTTACCGCGCCAAATGGCACTGCTGGCATACAACGTGCTATATGCATACACATTGCCGAGCTGCACTTTCAATCTTCTCCTCCTTCTCAGACAGCCCAGTTCAGTCCCTTCCCTCAACTATTTTAGCTCCCTACCTTTGGGCCATACCAGTTCAGTGACCAGTAAAACTCATGCTGAGCGACCAGCCTGCACTCAGCTCACTCCAGCTAAGGCATAGGTAAGCACCTCATCAATGTCATATAAATGCTGTACATTTGTCACAAACAAGGTAGGCTGGGGGAGGTAGTCTGGGGGAGAGTGATGGCCCGGATTTTCAAAAGCAGTTGGTGATTCTGTTTGCCTCAAAATCTGATTCTTTTTCAGGTCTTGTTTATGAAAATTATTGAGAATCTGTCCTCTTAACACTGAGTAGAGAAAATGTCTAGCTACTTCTGAGTTTTGACCAAAATACTTAAAGTACAGAATCTTCTATTTTATGCAGGTTAGAAGCATTTCTAAAATAATTACTAAACTGTTGATAGCAAAGAATATTCTTACCAATAAAGCTGCCATCACAGGTCCATGAACAATATAGAGCAAGTGTGTGTCAACACTCATCCAGCAGCTGGAGGGGAAATACAGCATTAAAATGTGTTATTAACTCAAATAAAATGTGTTACACAGTTAAATAATGCTAAATTCCTTTAAAACCAGATGGGCTACTCACTTGTCATTGAAGTATTTGGTTCTTGCAACAGCGTGAATAGATGCTGGCACTAAAGGGAACCCTGAAATGATTAAAGTTATAGATCAGTCTTGGTATTTTTTTATCTTGAATTTCATGTGTCACACACACTAGTCAGTCTCCTGTCCACAAAACACACACATGTGAAACCACAGCTTTAAGGATAGAAGTGCAATCCCATTGCACTCGGGGCCCTAGCTTTACCTCAATGGTGAGGTGCAAAAGGGAATAATGTCCAAGGCAGGCCAAAAGGAGAAGCAAAGCCCATGCACAGGCCTTGCTCTCCTGGGGCATGACAAAGCTGCTGCCAGGCTCCTCTGCGCGCTGCAGCTTGTGCAGGAGAGGGGGTGAGCAGGCAGTGTGGGAAGGGGGCAGGGATCAGCTGGTTCCCAGCAGAGTATTCCCTTGGGAAACCAGGGACAGTTGTTAAGACAATGTCAATCATTGTTGACCAAGAGACGCACATTAACTCACATGCCAGATTATGGAGCACTAAACAACAGAGCGAGGAGTTGTTCTTCTGGAGCCTATGGCAAGAAAAAATGTTTGGAGCCAGGAGTTTTTTGGGGCATGGGGATTTGAGATATCTTCTGCAGGTTCCCAGCCTCTGTGCAGCCAAGCCCACCCCATGCAGCTTTATCTCAGCAGGGAGTGGAGCTGTACCATAAATCCACATCTCCTCGCTCAGCTGCGAAGCCTCAGGGGATGCCAATGTTCTGACAGGCAGAAAATTTGCACTGGGACAAAGGCTCGGGAAAATGCCATGCTTAACAAACTAGAAGCCTCAAATTCTTATCTCCAGCCTGACATTAAGAATGACAATCTGGTCCATTCCTATCCATCTTCCTTCAGCTTGCTTGCATGTTGCGTCCCTCTCCAACAGGCTAGAAACCTGGAATTCAGGAGTCCGCACTGAGAGACTGACCCCGGTTTGTACAACCCCACGCGTGCATTGAGCCAGCCAGCAGGGAGATGATCTACTGCCTTGCCTGTCCTGTGCAGAGCGCTTTGTGGACACACATGGTGCTACTGCTACTGCTACTGCTGCCTCTTCCCCATAAACCATGGGCATTTCTTCTGAGCTTTGGATATTCTATAATTACAAATAAAAATGTGTGAAAATGTCCCGCTGACACCAGCATTAGTCACAGAGGGAAGAACATGGCTCCTTGGTTCTTCAGGTGTTAGTGATTTCATAAACACTTTTAGAACAGACAGAGAATCCTCAGCCAAGTTCTGGGGAAGTCTTGCCTCAGAGCACAGGCCAGCCAATGTTGGAGTGAGAATAAGGTCAAAAAAGTATGTAAATAGGATACTCTTATGTCTCCAGGCATCTTTAAGCAACAGCTATTTACTCTACTGCAAAAAAAAGTTCTTACGGCTGTTTACCTTGGGAGAACAATGCAGGTGTGGAAGAACAAATTGGATTGCCTTCTCCTTTATGTACTGTTAGAAAATGATTACTTGGCTTCTGGCTGCAGAATGCCTTTTTTGGTTGATGATGCATGGTAGGACAACAAAAAGTTCAGAACAGAAAGAAAGGGGCTTCCAACCTCAGCGCGAGTTTATGGGATTCAAAGCTTGAGAAAATCCTCTTGAGTTGGAAATGGACAAAGTCTGGCCAGTTTTGTTGACAGAGAGACTGAAATGCAATTTTTAAGGGGCTTTTCTGTAACAGCAAAGTCTTCATCTGAAAGCTCTGGCCTGGAATACTGGGAGTAGAGCACTCCACATGATGCCAAGGGACCTTTTTCTTCTGCTAAAAGCATTAGCCTAGAATATTTGGCTCAACAAACTCACAAGCAAATCTTAAGAATGCGACGGAAAGTTTTCATTAGCCAGTTACAGGGTAAAAAGCTCATGACCGCCTATGGCTCAAATTTCCAGCTGCAGAGTGGTCCGTAGGGTTAAGTGTTGCTTTTCCCTTGTGAAGGGCCAAAAGGCACAGAGGCAGTGAGAAGTGGAGCACCAAGAAGGCCTGCTGGGTGTTGGTTCCACAGCATGTATCACTCCAGGGATCCCACCTATGCGTGGTAAGCAGTGAGCAACATAGAAAAGGTCTCACCTCAACCATCCCAGGAAAAGGTATGACATATCCTTTTAGGTCAAGCCAGGTCCTCTATGGCAAAAAACTGGCAATTATAGTTAATTGTATTTCCAGTTGAATTTGGAAGGCAATCTGTTTCAGCACTGTCCAAATAAATGATTCCCTTTTCACTTTCATGTGGGTGGAGCTGCCTGAAGCAGCCAGAGCAGACTGTAGCTGGATGCACATATTTGATACTGTTTTCTTGCCCGGCATAAAGGCGATTTCCTGACCCAGTGAAACAACAACAAATGAAAAATGACATTCCCAGAAGCAGTTCCCAGAGAAGGGGTCACCCGAAAGCATCAGCCTTGAAATACACCTGTCCATGTCAGATTTCATTCAATCATCTCAAACCTTTTGCAGAAGTGTTTTATATTTCCTCAGATTTTTATTTTTCTTATGAAGCTATTTTACAAATGTCATTAGTGATTTAAAAAAAAAAAATCTAGATCTCGTTGCATAGGGATTACTTACAACAATGAATAAATGAGTATATTCATCTTGTACTGTACATTTACCTTGATTTTTTGAATTGTAATTCAGAGCATATCCTGCTCTGGTTGCTCTGCATTGCCCTTTGGAGAAATGTATCTCTCTCCACTAAGTAACATAGCTGCATGTTTATAAAGTTAGACTGTGTGCCTACTGCTTCTGGAACCCATGGAATTACACTGATTTATGCAAACTTAAGGGGTGGCAGATAGTCCTAATTAGATCATTTTGCTATTAATGATTTCTACCTTAGTTAGGAGATGCTAATGATACTTTTTTTTGGTGGAAGTATTCATCCATTTCCATGAAAAAGGCTGCAGACTTCATAGTTAGAGAGTTGTGTCCCTTTTAATTAACCTTTTCCTTCTCAGGATACCATCATCCTGTTACCACAGTCACCTCCCCAATTATTTTTTGACAGTGCTGCAGATACCTACGAGTATCTTATCAGATAGCTTCACTGAATTACCCACCATGATGCTAGTGCTGTTCTCAGTAACATTACAGCTAGCTCATAAGCTTTCACTGCAGGCCAGCTATCCCAGTTGCATTAAATTGCACTGCCTGAACCGAATGTAACCTGAGAAGTGTTTACAACCATTTTACTCCTGCATAATTGGATATGTAATGACACTATTTTGGGAAGAATTATGCTGCAAGACATGAAAATGGCAAGGAAACATTTAAAATGACTCTTCACATAGGACTGCCCTTTCAAAACCAGAGCCCCATCAAATTTTGTATATTCAGATATTCTGAATAATGAAAACTTTGTGATAGCACAGTTGCTTGCTCCAAGAGGGCTCAGCTATTTGGATTGACAGACAGTCCAGAGACCTTGACTCAATTTAGGGCTCTTCAGGAAGGTTGTCTTCATTTAAGAGCTGATGATGTTCCACACAGTTTTAATTCCAAGAGCATGACAGGTCCCTGTCTTCTAAGAAAAGATGCCACTCTCATAAGAAAAAAAGTGCATGATGGCATTGTCATTAAAAAAAAAAAAAAAAAAGAGTTATTACATGCTTGGAAACTGTTACCTAGCACTACAATCCATATAAACTAGAAAATCATGTTAATTTTCTGGTATCCAGAGAGCACTAAGTCTTATACCGTAAGAGGAAAGTAAGTTACCGCTCTTAAATGAAAATCCAAATAGAGGAAGAACAACTTTCCACTTTGCTGTTACTGCCTATTTAGGACCTGATTTTGGAAGCCTATTTAGTGATTACAGTCAGAAATTTAAAGTTCTTCAGAACACTCATAATTGGGTCACTTTATTTTATTTTACTGCTGTAAACAAAATAACATTGAACAAGTATAACATCTCCAAAAAGGATGGAAAATATAAATTCTATCTGCTTCTGACTGGGATTGCAAGAAATGAATGCAAGTGAACATCCCTAAGTGCAGATAAAGGTCCATCATTTGCTGCTTAGCTTCACCAGTGGTTTCAAAATATGGGGAGCGGCTCAAACAGAAACTGGAATGAGGCTAGAGATTCATGGTTCCCAAACTGGGAAAAAGCTCTTGTTAAGGATTTTCTGTCAACACTGATGTGGACTGGATTTACAATAGTGATTTAAATGTGAAAGAGACTGCACTCCACTGTAACATAAGGACTGTATTTATGTCAGCCCTGAAAGCAGAGCAATTATCTACTCCTGTGTGGGTAAAATTGTATCTTCTCCTTTAAAACAACATCTGCCAAAGTATATCTGATACTAGATTCAGTTCCACAGAAATTCTGCTTCCTCTTTCTATGTGCTCTGTTTTTTCACTTTGGGAGACACAGATACTGTGTTTCCTTCTTTTCATTCCAGAATAAATATACTTTTATAGGTACCATCACAGATTAATATTTTTGCATATAAAGTGACAAAAACAGACAAGTTTTGTTGAGACAAGAGATGAGCTTGGATAGAAATCTATTTCTCTCCAAACCTTTGCTTAACAAAACTCAAGCATTTATTTCAGCAAATCCCAAGACACAGCATACAATGCATACCGACTCCAGCTGATTTTTCTAAGTCTCTAGGCCCATCCAAATAAATGCACTCAAATTTAGGACCCAAGAACTCAATCTTAAACTATGATCTAGTGGTATAAATACAACAATTCAGGTTCATAAGTGCTAGAAGAATTTAAGCATCTGAAAAATTGACCATCTTGGTACAAATGGCAACATACATACCCCAGCCCAAGAGGTAATACCAGTGCAAACGCTGCTCTTCAGCAAACACTGCTACCACAATCAATGTGTGAAGATAAATGCCTTCACAGAGCATCCAGAAGTAGTTGCAGCCCAACATGTACTGGTGAAAGAATTGCAGCACTTTGCAGCTTACCTATTAGACAAACGAGATAATGTCACACACTTGGCCAGCATTTTGCATTTAAGCAGGCAAAGACAGATGTTACTGCTAGGCTATAAGAAAGCAAAGTGGAACAAAACTCCCCGGCTCTTGCTGGGTTTGTTCAGCACCTATCAGTGACAGGGATTTTAAACTTTTGTAGATTAGATGAATGGAACAAACAGCCCTCACAAACCAGAAAGAACGTACGAGAACAGTACTCCAAAAAATACCACATAACAAAAAAATCCCCTTCAAAATCTGATGGTTTTTTAGAACTGAAACAAGCAACTTGCTCTAGATATACAAGAAAGGCTGTGAAGAAGACAGTAACTTAGCTACAGTTTGTGTGATTTCTTCTACTTTTGATCAAACTTTTCTAATGTTTGTTCAGCTCTCCGCTCTGAGCCAGAGCCAGTCCGGGTAGCATAAAAAACTTGTACAGGAACTACTTCTCTTCCTTTGGACTGGAAATGGAGTCAGAGTGCTCACAAAGTCTGTTGCTATCTTCTCCCAGCTGCAGGAGGTAATCCCCAACGAAACGGGGTAAGAACTTCAGTTATTCCAGGCACTTCTCTTCCACCACTTTACCACTTTATCTCCACTCCACCTCTTTCATTTATTACTCTTCTGTTTCAGGCTACTTCTGTTTGGTCTTAAATACCTTCAAGAGGAGCAGGGTGGCTGGGCATGACTGAAAATGGGCAACAATATGGGTCAGCACAGCAGCCACTGAAGTGCAATGAAATAGCATGAATGGCATTCATCTCACCTAATCTGGATGTCTGACTTCACAGTGTAGATGTATAGACTGAAGCAGCCCCTGGAGAGGAAGGAGCACACTGCATTTAATTCACCTGACCTGTTTCAGCCAGGTGTGAGTGAGGAGAACAGTTTCCTGGACTCAGCCATGGCTGCCTGCACTGGCAGCACTGCCATTTAATCAGATACATCCCAGTGAGGAAAATAGCTGTGGCTGCACGGTATTGGAGAGAATATTGTGTTTCGGAAACATTACAGTACTGTCCTTCTGAGGGTAGTTCCTTTTGTAAATGTCCATCTTTTGAGGGATTTTGAAAAATCTAATTTCTGACCAATTCACACTTGAATTTCTCACATTTTCGGTAGATCCTTGTAAAGAAACACATTAAGGAAAACTTGGAGAGGAACAGCAAGTTTAATTCAAATTCTCTTGAATTAGTAGTTGCTTCTACAACAGCAAAGTTTCTAAACATAATTGCTTTATACTCCCAGAGAAATATCAAAACCTAAGCTGCTTAAATGCACTGTTCATGTGGGAGGCTTCGTGTGGAAAGTACAGGAACTGTTCATTAGGGAATGCCATCTCCGTACAGAGTAGCACAGAATCCTCCAAAAAGGCAGCTGTTAGCATTTGCACTTGTTGATCTGACGTTTAAGAAGTCGCTACTTGACTTTTGTCCATGCCTGTGTTTTTAGGGGTGAATGACACACCATCTATTCACTTCTCACTCTCAGATGCAGAGGAGACAGTGTAACTGATAGAAATTTATGGTCACCCAGGTCCCATTCTACATTATTAGGTCATCTTCACTTTCTAGTTACAAACCTCTCCCATGTCTTGAGGAAAACCAAAGGGAAAAACAACAAAAAGCCTCATTAAAGCATGGAGAATTGAATCAGTGTCAGAACTCAGTTAAGCACAACTCCAGCCCAGGAAAGACTGGGACTGCTACAGCTCAGTTCTGAATGTAAAATAAGTATATGTTTTTTGAGCAGCAGTTCTGAAGGCATGTAATGAAATTTTAGGAAATCTGCAGTGGATTCACTCATTTTGCACATACAGGCAGTGTGTGCTTTGCTGTGATAAGCTCACATAAAAATCCCGCTGGCTGCAAACAGCCACTGTGGCCAGACAGGAGAATTGCAGTCTATGACAGCAAGATGGGGAATGCCGAGTGTTTGCTGATTTTGAAAAGAGCTGTCATGGGAGTGCTCAGTTTTCACTGCCAGAACAGCAGAGCTTCAGGGTCTAATTTAGAGACATTTAAATCTGCATTTTGGTCTCTGTGCCAGATATTTAGCCTTCATTCTTGCTGTGGCTGAGAGCACAGGTCCTCCTCACCTGAGCAGAAAAGAAGCAGCCTGAAAACCTGGGAACAAGACCCAAGACCTGATGCCTTCAGATACAGGACAACAATGCAGTATTAAATCCTTTCCAGAATTTCAATTCTAGAGGAAACAACACCCTGTCCTATACAGGAGACTGCATGTAGGGATCACACTGCTGAAATACCATCCACAGTATCTGCTAGAGCCTGGGTCATTTTAACATGAAATACCTTGGGACTGGGCTACATGAATGCTATCATCCCTTGCTTTGTGATGCTGCAACAGTTTTGAGAAGCCTGTGCCTACTAATTGATACTGGTTTAAAAGAAGAGTGAGCAACTGAAATGTAGACAGAATAATTTCTGAAGAAAGAAAAATGAGGAAATCTGTCCCAAAAAAACCCCTTATTCTTAGACTCTTAAACCTCTTTTTTTCCTTCCTGATGGCAGCTCTTAATTTGATGGTGCCTTCCCATTAAGAAAGCAACCATAACGACGTTGTTGAGAACGCTCAGATCTTTCTCAGAGATGGTGACTGACTGACTTCTTTGCAGCCCAGATTCAGTTGTTCCACATAAACCACAAATACTCTTTACAAAAGTGTCACTTATGAATGCTGTGAATGTCCTTTAATCAACCATACTTCATATTCTGGGCATGGTGTGCCACATCAGATCAGTGAATCTGACACCATCAGGATTACATGGTGCTTTGTTTCCTCTATTACTCTGAGAGTTTCGAGAATATAAACAAGAATATCAAGACCTTGGGAAAAATGATGGGAATTACTGCTCTGTTTCATGCCACTTAGACCCTGACAGATCTGTCTTAAAATGAATGCAGACATTATTCCAGCCTGAAAATTTGTGAGAATTCTTTGAAAATTGGCTGGTTCTGAATTCACAGCATCCCTTAGTCTGCATTAATCTCATTGAACCTCGTGGGAGGGGAAAGACTAGTATGGAAGAAGAGATTCTGATTTACATCTGAATTATTGCAGTGTTATGCCAGTGCAACCCGGTGATTTCAATGAGGGTAAAACCAGTGTAGCACAGTCCTGGCACGGCCCATCAGCTTACTGCTGACAGAAACTTCATTTCACAGAATCACAGAATCACAG